>NC_091931.1:44613077-44903077 GCF_041260155.1 Ptychodera flava | reverse complement strand
AGACATGCTTCCGGGTCTTGGATATCTACGGGATTTTTTAGTATAATACTTGCTGTCAACATTTGTGATGATATTCGAATATATGGAATGGTACCTCCGGATCATTGCAAGTAAGTTCCTACTACAGAGTTCAAGTAAATCCATGAACAACTTGCATAACAGTATATTGTTATAGTTGTCACCTTATCGGATACCCGCACGACGTAGTCGCTCTCGTCCTTTCCCCCTCCTGACTCAGTCACTTCACCCACATCCCGTTTTCGCTCTCCTCATCCTTTTATAGTCGACGTTGTGATGATAGTTATGACGACAGCGGCTATAATGATGACAATAACGATGATGATTGAGACGATGATAATATTAATTGTGGTGGTGGATTGGTGGTTGTTGGGGTGATGGTTGTGGTTTTGTTGATGATGATGGTCATTGTTGATGGGGTGATGGTGATGATGATTAATGATAATGATGATAATAATGATGATCACGATGATCTAACCCCACCATCGTCATCATCATCACCATCTTTATCATCATCATCATCATCATCAACAACAACAACAACAACAACAACAACAACAACGAAAACGTTAATAACAACGACCAGCTCAACAACATAATTGCATTCGAATTCGTTGCAGTCGTTGCACGTACCACAATATACTCTTGAATTACGACAACCCTCAGTTCACCCATCACGCCACTAGGTTTGAAACCATATCAATTGCTCTCAGTAGTTTCTTATTCTCCTTACTAACGTGTAAACACATGTAAACCAATACATTTTACGGCGTCGCATGCTCAAGGATTTCGTAATTAAAGTAGTGCATTTCGTCCACCGTAGTTTCGGGCTCACGATTGTAAACCATTCTCGTTGTAGGAATGACTTTGTGAACGACACGGTTCCATTTCACTACTACAAACCAGAGGGTTACAGAGAGTGCGCCATGTATCGAAGCCAAGAAGGAAAACGCCTTGGAGGTCATCGATATATCTCCGAAAAAGATGTTTTTAAAAAGTGGAAGCTTACGAAAAGATTGCAGTTTCTCTATCCTACTTGGGATGATACAGATTAAAAGTGAAACTACTTCCAGAAACTTCTATTTTGTCTTATTTTTATTGCTTCCTGCCATTACAGAAAATGTGCTCACAAACTCATTTTTATAGCTTTCACATCGAGCGAGTGTAATCACAGCAAGACAGGCATCGGCGGAAGTGAAAAAGAAAGTAGTGTAGAAGGTGCTATATTGGACATAATTTATCATATACTTTTTATTATCATTTTCTACCGCAGAGACCATCATCACTCGTCAGCCTTCAAAGAGGGAACACCTTGAACTGACTTAATAAATATTATAATATAGAATTTTATAAGATATAATATTCTGTTACTTTGGTCGTTAAACTAGACTAAGTATATACATCAGTTTCCTTGTGCTCAGAACATTTGTTGAGAACGGGACATTATCTTCACGGTGTTGAACAGAATAAAATGGGAAAACAGAGTAGCAGTTCTATACGGTTCAATATATGAACTGCATTTATTCGGATAGGAAGTTATATCTAATGAATAATTCATTACCATTTGATAAAGAGGACCCGAGTAAATTCAAGAATAGAGATGTCACACCAGAATAGAGCTGAATATAATAGAATAGAACTGAGTAGTACTTTACTGATGTAAAACAGAACAAACCAGATCCAAACCCGAAATGAAGACAATAAATTAAACTAAGCTTTTTTTCCGAAGAAGGGGAATTATAATTCGTTGTTTGATATCTAAATTTACTGTTTAAGTGGATATATACTGGTACTTTCGGAATTACAGTCACCGAATCTATAGGCCTGCACTTTGACCCCAATTGTCAATTTTAAATTGATACAGAGCAAGTCAAAGTGCGGGTTGTATTTCACTTTCGTGTTTTCTCGATATCTGAACTGACATAATTATGGCATTTTTACCTCTCCTGTAGTCAGACCTTCTAGCACAGTCCCTCCACCCATGGACTGCGCTTCTAGATTTTCTTCTATCGATCTAAATTCTGTTCTGTTACCATAAGCTTGTTCCCCAGTAGGCCAAGGCTTGTATTTTAATGGAATAAAGGATCAGAACTATATTTTCAAGAGGCGGTCGTCATCAGTTTTTTTTGTAATTAGTCCGAAATTTTCTGATTTTTACGACGTCTGAAATCCCCTTTTTTAAAGGCGATTTCACTTACTTTTCGAATAAGGCGAATCGTTATCGCATCAATTGGTCTCCGTGGAAACGGATGATACCCCTCATCATTCAGTCTGACAAGTAAAGACATTTCACAAAGCGACTTCGATTCATATATCTCTTTAAAAAATGCCATCATATTATAACAACAACTGTTTGCTGCATTTAAAGTGCCAATGGTGAAAATCCCACTCGTTTTCTGAAATATCGAAACTGCGTCGCCAACGAGCGTATTGATTATATGGCCCAGCTCGGGGAGTCCAGGCTACGCACAGCAGGGTTCCCCTGAATTGATACAAAATGGCGGAAGACCCGAGTAAGCGACCGCTCCAGGTACGTAAACCAATATTTTCATAGCGATGAAAAGTATACCATAGACAAGTTCTAAAATTCACACAAGCGCTTGCTGAATATCGTCTGAATGTTACAGACAATGTGTTGACATGAATCTATCACCATGTCTTATACTCCGCCCGATAGAGATTTGTTCACTTCCTGTGTTTGCGTGTGTATCGTACTTTAGGGCCTACACACAGAAACACGTACGAGTAATTCAAACACTGAATCGCAGAATTGATACAACATGTACTCAAACTCTCAATGCAATGCTATGTATGTATCGATCTCGGTCGATAACTTGTAGATACTTGTACCCCATAGCGGCCCAGTTCTCGTACACTTGTCGTGTAATTTTAATATCAAAAACATACGTATACGTTTTGCTGTGCTTAGACAGCACATTTAGGGGCGGACCGTTTGATTTCTGCGCGGGGGAGAGCGGGAGGAAATGAGTATAGCATCATTTTTCCATCCACCCTGGCAGCAATACTTTTCCAAAAGTTACTTCGAAACACATTTCTGTATCGTAAAGTCAAAGCAATTTATTTTTAAAACAAACTGTGTTTTTGGGAGACTCAGTCAATAATGTTGAAATCATAAACGTAGGGCAGGAACACAGTAATTATATTGTGTGTAATAATAATGTGGTTCAACCAGTCTTCGATCTTCAAGTGATCTTTAATATTGAACTAATAATAATGTTTATTGCATAACAACACACTTAAGAAGTGTGGTAAGGCAAAAAACCTGTACAGTTCAACAAAGTGTGGTAAGGCAAAAATACCTTTACAGTTCAACGATACAAGGATTAACAAACACTGGTTGTAGCTGCTGCTGGGGGAAAAGTAAGGTACTTGAAATATTGAACTAACGTTTCGGCAACCATAGACAGTAGACTGTCTATGCCGCAACTCACGAGTTTCCTTCTTCCTTGAATTTGAACCACCTTGTTTGTACAACACAAAGTCACTATTCAAACACAAGTCTTAAATTTGTATAAGTTTGAGGTGTTCTTAGAGGGACAGTAGCTGTAACTATTGTTGATTATTTTCATGTTAATATTCAGTGTATCAACTACGGTTTCTGGTTCTAAAGTCTGTTGAAATGCGCCAGTGTTCATTCACAGGTTGTGTTGACAAGCCAAATGCAGCCAGTTTTTCAATTACAATATTAACTCAATTTCAACATATGTGACAAGGACTGGTTATGATGTAATTACATAGTTATGCCATGAAAGCTACAAATGAAATGTATTTACTGACATGTGAATTGCAGCTAATAAGAGTACTTTTCTTCATTAAATATTTTATAAAATGATACGCATCATGTCATTGACATTCGCAAAAGTACTTTGCAGTAAAAATCAGATTGAGAGAAAATGTTTAACTTTCACATACATATGAAATGACTTTTTTACCACTTTAATAATGAGCTTCATGGTATTTGTGATTGAAAACATTTTTGTAGATTTTTACAAATCTTTACAATTTGTTTGTCTAATACTCAACGGTATTACATTTACAACTTGAAAATACACATCTGATCCAAGTACACAGACATGTTCACATATCTGCTTTCATTTGTATTGCAACTAATTCATTCAGGCCATACATTCTATATAGCAGATGTATTTTAATAGTCAATACATGAAACCTGGGCCTTTGATTACTGATAGAAGATAGTATGTTACACAAATCCCACCATAGGCACCAGCTGCAGAGACCACTTACATTTAGCCAGTGTTTATACTATCCAAGGGTATATGGCAGCAGTTCTATTTTTGACCGCTTCTTTGGAAGCAAAGTTTTCCCCCACCCTACCACACAGACATTTTTCTTCCTGCAACTGACCAGCAAAATTTTTTTGTTACAGAAATCCTTCTGCTCCCTCCCCGAAATCAAATGGTTCACCCCTTCATAAGTGAGAGAAAACCTTGGTTTTTTTTTTCAATTCAGTGCATGCTGATTAATAACTGAGCACTCCGCCTAATTGTGCCTCATAAATCCAAAGTTATATGATAGTCTTGCTGGTATGGTCTACAGTACATATGTTTTGTTGTGCAATGTGTCAGTTGATGCTGATATTAATCTTGATAAAATACAAAACACAAACATCCTCTTAAAATAAAGGTAAGACCTTTGTCTGCAAAGCAGATATGGAGAGGCTGTATGACTAGCATGTGGTACTGAGAACATATTGTTGAGGTTTTTGGTTTTCTTAACCATAATCCAAGTTTAATGGCTTGTTAATTGCATAATGATTCAATTCTGTTGAAAATTCCAAAAAACAAGAGATTATAAAAGAGTCAAACAGGTGAATTAAAGAGGCAGTGTACTAATCCAATGAATGTCAGTCTTGATGTCACATGACCTTGACTTGTAGTCTGTTTTTGGTCTATGGGGAAGTGCCATTCGGAATAGAGCAGGTTCACCAATGTCAATATCTATTTTTAGTGCATGGCTGGCCCTGCATGTAGAGAACACCACTTTTTTTACCTTGAATGTGTCTATCAGGATCATGTATTTAGACTTATAGTTTTCTGTTTGTATCATTTGAAATATTAAAATTCATAGCTTTTTATTTGAAATCTCATCTTCTTTACAAATAAATGGTTGTCGAAACTTTGTTTTGTCTCGTAATGTTTAAATGAAAGGATGAAAAATATGTATAAATGTTTAGGCAAATGGTCAGAAATCAATAGAAATGCTTAGCACTTTAGACTTGGCCCACTGTATACCAGCCCACTGTAAAAAAAAAAAACAAAAAAAAAAAACCTACCGTATAAATCATCAGTCTAAGGAATTATTGAGATTTTACAAAATCTAGTGACTGATTGTTTTCACACAATTCCTATTTGCACAGAATTCAAATGAAAAATAATGTGTTATCATTGTTGATTTTCATATGGAAAAGAATGAGTTCTAAATATTATGTTTCTATTTTTGTAGTTTTGAAAGGCAAAGCTGTAAGGTCAATGAACTCATGTGCAATTAAGCTTTACAATTACCATGGAAATTTATATGAATAGACTCATCAGTTGACACTTCAAAAACATACAGAAACTGATTTGTTGTAAAAAATCTTGTAGTTATACCTTTGGCGATGACAGCTGTATTACACAGATTCAGTGCATGTAAATTTCATATTCTTACAATACCGCTTTATTTGTTCGTTAAAATGCTCCAAATTTTAAAATAATAGTGGAAAATCTGTACATATTCTAAAATGTTGATATTCTGAATATGCATTATCAATATCTGTTGATGTGAAATCACGTGTATGATTGCGTATTGACAAAGCAGGTGCAGTGTTTCCTGCCAGGAAATCCCAATCAGGAACTGTCTAAGGTATTCACCAAGTTTCCTTTCGATATGCATCCATGATGTAAATGAGCAAAATGAATTTATGTGGAGAACTTCCAGCTTTATATTTAGACAATTTCGTGCTCTCATCCTTGGGTTGTTGTAACAGTTTCACTCAGTAAAAGACAAATTGAAAACACCTCTCAGATTGCACCAGACTGCACCCATTGCACACATCTGCAATTTCTCAAAATTTTCCATGCAAGATAGGGAACAGCCCCCTCTGATGCTGTCCCCCGCAGCCTTTCCCATGTTCCCCCCTGTACTTTCAAATTCTGCCCAGTCAGATATCCTAGTGAAAACCCTGTCATGATACCCATCCGAATTAAACAATACCATATAGTTGGATACTGGTTATAGCGTGAGCTTTTGTATATATTGTTACTTTGAATTTCATTTTATTGTTTTCACCTTTTTCAACCGTCATGGGATAACCGATGATAATCTATCCGGGTACATCAGGATTTGAAATGTCTTTGCTATTGCTGTATTTTTGTAAATTTTACAAATACATGTATTGGTATTTAACTTTTCTAAGTGGTGGGTGTCAGTCAAAATTTTTGAGTTAGAGAGGGGGGTTACTTAAATTCATCATGGTTGGCAAGGGGGGTTACTTGAAATTTCGGAGTTTCCGATGAAATTCCTCCAACCCCCCTCCCACCATGCGGATGTAAATAATGACAGCTCCCTTATATTGTCATTATGTTTGTTCAGTATAAAACAAATGTATTTTCTTCATATCCTCCCTGCTGCATCTTGAGATTTGACACGGAGCATAGTCTTGCTAACACACCGCAATGACGTGCAATACGCAGTAGAAGAATGTCTAGTGTTGACTCAAAGTCAGTGCAAACAATGACATTTAACACTACACATATACACCAGGCTGTCTTGACATGTTGAACAATTAAAAGCTTTTGAATATGATTTCAGCAGAAGAACAAGAAATATATTGTACAAAAAAATAACAAAATTAGTGGAATTTACATGAAAAGTTACTACAATGAGATCTTCAAACACTATCTGTGTGTTCAGGGTGACACATAGACATGTATTTCTCAGTTAGTGTTTGAAGGAACTATATATTGGCGGCAACTGAAGAACGGAAAGTATCTTTTCAATGAGGATGACACTATTGAATACATGTATCTCACAGTCAATGTTTGTGAAACTAGGTGCAAGGATTTCTATTCACAATTATTTTTCTCAAATTATTAAATTATTATTGACTAAGTATTTCAGTCACAACTGCTTGTAGGTGTCATTTTATTTTATCATATTTATTTTTAATATCAAGGTAGCTGGGTACTCATGGTAAACACTGTCATCTTAGTTAATTGTTTGCTTTAACAGGGAGAGACAAACAGCAAATGTTACTGTGTTGAAAACATTCAAACAATATCTTTGTATTGAAACCAGAGAGCTTAATGATTGCATTACCTTATCAGAAAACAGAGGCTGTTTATTCCAGAATAAATACATTAGATGCCCTGGGAATGACCGTGAGTGAAGAGTTGGATGTTCTGAGAATGTAGGAATGTTTCCTAAGTTATTAACTGGCACACTGTACAGACAGTTTCATTAACATGCCATGCGCAGAAATTTCTTTAAACTATCGCCCAGAGCTTAGTGGCAGTATCCAATTCAGTACTGTATACAACTAGCATGCCAAAAAATGCCTGCAGCTAAAATCAGAGTTTCTGCTTCATGGGTTTATCCAACCAAATGAATGAAATCCAATTCTGAACCTCTACTGCATCTTAAACAGTGAAAAAGGACGGTGTTTTCAATCTGTCTTCAATCTGGTGCCGGGAGATTTGAAAAAAATATCTTGCAGGCATAATAAGTTTAAAATGTGATCAGTGTGTTTGTACGTTAGAGTGTAATTCGGATGATAATGGAAGTGGAAGCTGAAAAACATCTGTCAAAAAAGCTGCTTGTAAATATGTCACATCTGCAATTCCTAGAAGACATAGACAACAAAATGAGATTCTTTGCTTTGTGAGAAGATAAATGACATGAAGGCGTGAGTAGAATGACAAGAAAGAGTCCTTTAAACTGACTGGGGGTGACCCTATGTTATTTCAGTTGTTGTGGACAATTTCACAGCTCACCAGCCGTAGATTTTTGGCATATATTGGCCAACCACTATACTGTATTGGTGTCTGTACTGTCACTTAAGCTGTCAAAAATCTCATATATTTTCATGATTTGCAAACATCAAGCATAGTAAATAGGCCATCGGCATTTGTGGCATAATTTGTCAAGATGACATCCTAAAATTCCAGTGGAAAATACATGTACAAGCGTAGACAGTGGATGTAATTTTTCAACTCTGGCAGTGAATAATGTCACTGTTAGGCTAGGAATGAGTTCACATTTTACACTCAAATAGATAATTCATTGCAACATATGAAATTTTGGATATATTCTCACAACATTCACCAGATGTTGAATAAAGTGTCGCTGTGATGATTTTCCTAGTCCTAAATTTATGTCATGACTTTGCCATGCTGACTATGTGCTGGTAGTATCAGCCAAGTCGCAATGCTATGTAATATGCTGACAGGGCAACCTAGATTACCGTATTGATGATGTGTTCATGAGCAATGAAAAAAACATTATTACAGGAATGCTATTACATGTACAGCTGATCATTGCAACATTGCTGCAGAATATTTCCACTGATGGCATCATCATAAATCACTTAGCCTTTTTATGGCAACAGCTATTCCTATTACCATTCCTGAAATAAAAATCTCTGGCTCTTGAGAATAATTTATTGCACCAACTTTGCAGCAACATTGATACAATATACAACATACCAACAACCTTCTTGGAGTACGGTAGTAGCACTGAAACTTTGATACTTGCCAAGTGCCTTCTTGCAATGTATTGGCACTGAAACTTTGATACTTGCCAAGTGCCTTCTTGCAATGTATTAGCACTGAAACTTTGATACTTGCTGAAGTGCCTTCTTGCAATGTATTAGCACTAAAACTTTGATACTTGCTGAAGTGCCGGGCCTTCTTGCAATATTAGCACTGAAACTTAGATACTTGCCAAAGTTCCTTCTTGCAGTATTAGCTCTGAAACTTAGATACTAGCCAATAGTAATGTGACTATATTCAGCTTGCAGCCGACTGTAGCAATATTCCTGCAATTATGAGAAGCAATGATGAACTTTTCCACAATGTTACAAAGACACAAGCATTTAAACTTAGATATTGTAGTTATAAGCCACCTTGCTGTAGCAATTCATTGACTGCATTTGGACAGACCAAAGCGACCGCTGATCTGATCTGCTCAGTGCCTGTGCAACATGCCCAGCACAGGCACCAGCACAGGCACTTACAAATGGTGATTTTAGCAACCATCCTGCTACACTTGCCCTGCTGACTGTAGCACTCTCCCTGTATTGTTGATGTACTGACTGTACAGGGTAACCATCCTGCAGTACTGATATGCCAACTGAAGCGATCATTCCACTACACTGATGTGCAATGATGAAATTTACCGCAACACAGATGTCTGTTATGGGTAAAAATCACCTGGCTGCAACACATACACTGATGATGACCTGCTGATTGCACTTGTAGCCACATTACTGTTCAGCAACAACCTTGCTACTCAGTATGATCTACCTGCTGTGACAACCTTGCAACAATACTGATAGCTGATTACAGCAATCGCATTGATGCCTGGAGAATTGCAAATTGTCAGCAAAACAAGAATATTACAAATAACCAGATCTGATGCAGTATTGATGTACCAAATATCACAATCTTGTTGCAACATCAATATACATGAATAGAACATGGAAGCCTGTTTGTTTCACAGTAAAATTTGTTTCTGCATTTATTTCAACCTGTATTGATACTCAAGATGTGTGCAGGCCTCGACTGAGGCTATTGATTTACAGTGAACAGCAATTTGCAGCCATGCAAAGTAATAGCCTAAGAGTATTCCCATCATGTTGTTTCTTGAAATGTAATTGTTCTATCATTATTTGTTAAATATATATCATCTCGTCGGGGGGAATGAGGTACTGTCATGTGATGATCAAATCAAACTGTACATAATTGCAGTTCTAGTAGGATTGTCTTTAAAGTCACTGTAATCTGCACATTATGAATTGACATCTGAGTGACTCACTGCTCTAAAACCTCAGGTGTGAAAGCATTCAAGTCTACATTCTGGCCGTGTCAAGATACAAAACCTTATTCTATCACTATCATCAGCTCAGTTAACATTAACTGATGTGTGTTACGAGTGTGTGGAAACAGCAGACAGTTCAAGTCTTTTCTGACGGGTGCAATCTGTTGGTCCATGATCTCAATTTTCTCTCAAAGGCTTTCCTCTAGCTTGGGTATTTTTTTTCCTTTTCATCCTTCTTTTCCTGAAAGGCATTTTTTCCCCCTAGCTCTGCCTCACTGCAATCACACATGTACCCTGCTGTGCCATCTTGCTATCCCATTTACTAATTTTGTCAAGCCAAGTGACACGACACTCTATAAAGTACACCCATCAGTCAGTCCAATTATCTATCCATCCACCCACCCATCCATCCATCCATCCATCCATCCACCCATCCACCCACCCATCTGTCCACCTATCCATTATTCCCATCCCTCCATCCATCCATCCATCCATCCATCCATCAACCCAACCATCCACCCACCCATCTGTCCACCTATCCATTATTCCATCCCTCCATCCATCCATCCATCCATCCACCCATCCACCCACCCATCTGTCCACCTATCCATTATTCCATCCCTCCATCCATCCATCCATCCATCCATCCATCCATCCATCCATCCATCCATCCACCCATCCACCCACCCATCTGTCCACCTATCCATTATTCCATCCCTCCATCCATCCACCATCCATCCATCCATCCATCCATCCATCCACCCAACCATCCACCCACCCATCTGTCCACCTATCCATTATACATCCATCCATCCATCCATCCATCCATCCATCCATCCATCCATCCATCCATCCATCCACCCATCCACCCATCCACCCATCCATCCACCATCTTCCACCTATCCATTATTCCATCCCTCCATCCATCCATCCATCCATCCATCCATCCATCCATCCATCCACCCAACCATCCACCCACCATCTGTCCACCATCCATTATTCCATCCATCCATCCATCCCTCCATCCATCGATCCACCCAACCATCGATCTACCCAACCATACACCCACCCACTCTTCTGTCCACCTATCCATTCATCCATCCCTCCATCCATCCATCCATCCACTTTATACCATCTCTCAGTCACACCAGCCATCCCATTAATAATGTCCATCTTACCAATCCCTCCTTCCATTTATTTAATACCATGTGCACCATCTGCTTGGAAAGTGACACGTCAGACGTCTGGTATTGTAGCGTAACTGTCTGATTTGAGCCAATCACTATGTTACCATATGGCCGTGTGTGAAAGTAACAAATAAATACAGGCTCTTAACTCACAAAATCATGGCACAGATCAACTTAAATTTTTTCAGTCAGTTTTTTTGAATGTTTTTCAAATAATATTGCCGCACATAATCACAAAGTGTACTTTGAACATCATAAATCATTTCATTTACACACAAGCTGTGTTTGTTTTGTCATCTTGTGCATGAATTCCCAATCAGTTGCTAAATCCCCCATGCCTATTTCTGAATAAAACAGGATTTCTGTAATTATAATGACGAGTATAGATGTTTTTCGTGGTGTTGTGTGCAAATCAGGACTTACAAGCTGAACAAGGAAAATGGCATATGTAACTATTAAAAAGATGATCTGATTTAAATTTTTATTTATAGAAACCTTGAAGTATGGACCCAGTAATTAAGTTATCAAAGACAAACAGTATCAATCCTGTCGACACATTTTCTATAAACTGTGGTTATGAGTTTGTGATATTATGATCTGCATTATCTGATAATGCTGTTCGAAATTATTTGTATCCCAGATAAATGAAATTAATTGCTGACATGTATGAGTGAAAATAATTATTTTATCAAATTTTCAAGCAAGCATGTTTGAAGCTACCAAATTAGATTATTTAATAACAGAATTGCAACTGTATTTTGTTGTCCTATCTTTCAGCACTTCTGAAAACAAACTCTATTACATAAACCATGTAGAATAATAAATACATTTCTAGAGTATCGGTGCTGTTGTTGAACAGCAACACGATGTAAAGTGCGCCCTCTATAGGTAACATTAGTTGCAGTGGTTATAAAGCTAATACCAGTACAGCAGCTGTTACACTAATACTCTACCCAATATTTATCACATATTAGCTGAATTTAACGGTGACATCCCCTAAGAAATGTAATGATGCATTAGTTTTGGAACTGTTCAAACAGCTTACAAATGTTCTTAGATAGAATTATTAATGTAAATGTCAAAAAATGAGACATACTAGCTATTTGCGGGGCTATAAAATATATTGTGATCCAAGACAAGTGTTCCAATAAATGTCTATATCTTGGTATGTGTCATTACTGTTGAAATGTAACTTTTGATGATATTTGGCTCACATTCAGTATACATATATATATATATATATATATATATATATATATATATATATATATATATATATATATATATATAATATATATATATATATATATATATATGTATATATATATGTGTGTGTATATGTATATATATATATATATATATATATATATATATATATATATATATATATATATATATATATATATATATATATATATATATATATATATATATATATATATACGGTATACATATATATATATATATACACCAAAAGGCTTATACGGTAAATCAGTTGCATCTGTATGTTTCACTATTTTCATTTTGTATATCAACAGTACTTCCCAAAGAATGTTGAAACACCAACTATTTAACTCATCAACACAGTGTCTACATATGTAAAATGCACTGCTATTGTTTACATTTGAATTCTAGTCTGGACCGGTACTCACTTGTCAACAATAACAATGTAGTCTGTACATGCTGAATTGATAAGCTGAATGCTGTGTATTTCAACATGCTTAAGGGAGTAGAACAAGAAACTTAAGTAAACATTAAAGACAAAAATAGTAAAAAATGTCACAGCTATTTGCCCTGTTGTACATGCCAATAATAATATAGGCTACGCTGCAAACATCTTTAAAGTGATTTCCATGTATCACAAAACAGAAATCGAGATGTTTTCAAACACATTTCTCAAAGTAGTTCTGACATCCAATATCTTCATTATTGGATATTATTAGTGGATGTACGGAATAGAGATTTCAGATTGGACAAGTGTTTGCAGTGTTTTGTTCATACTAGTAAAACTCCAAAAGTGCAAAGCACAGTACATTTGTAGACTTTTCAATGATTGTAAACCTTACCAGAGTATGCTGTGTGATTATTAACATAGATAACAACCTGACATTCAAAATAGCCAATGGTTATATCTCAAATATCAGATATAACTATTGCCATTACAATAATGCAGACTATAGCAATGCATTGATCAAAATAGTTCACATCAACACTTTATATGCAGCTTAATGCATTGAATTTATGATCTCCTTTAAAGGCTGAATGGATATCATAATTGCTTGGACACATCACATATCAAACAGCTCGCTAAAGACTATATAACCTGACAAAGCTATATACAGCACTGATTGCATGCAATCCATTGCCTGCAAGCCATGCCAGTCAATTTGTCAGCCGCCTTCCTATTACCAGCTTTTTCATAAAATCCAATAAAATCTGTAAATGCCTGCTGGAAACCTTCAAGAAATTACAAGTGTTATAATTCATACATCTATGACAATCATTTGGACTGTGGTTGATGGCTATCGAGATGTGAGTTCTCTGTTTTACAGCAGTATATGGCTGTTAGGGTTAATTTATATAAATGCTGCTTGTGGATTGTAAAGTCTGATACTGTAGTTTACATGAAAGTTTGAAATTGTATATGCTATAAAATCAATGATCCATACAATATATTTGATTTCACGATGCCAAGCTTAAATAATTTGAAGACACTGATTTTACTTAGATCAAAAAGTATTAGAAACATAATGCTCATTTTAACCTCAAGAGGGAGCTATTTACAGCCGTTCAATGAATATCGGTAGCTAATGCAGTTGCATTTCATTGGTCCCATTTGTCAACAAAAATGTAAAAAGAATATTCTTTAAAATTGTATTCATCTTATGCTGAATACTATTTATTAATGATATTTACCTGGAAATTTATTTTCAACCTTGCAATTACAACCTACTGGTATATACACAAAGTATGTTGTATTTAAATGGCATATTGTCTGAAGTGTAAAATTTTCTTCTTCTTATTGTCGTTTGAAAGCCGTGCCAATATTTGAAAGTTTCAGTATTAGATATTAGATTATTATTACTTATATTTGTTGCTTAAATTGTACCATTCCCTAGCAGTACTATTTCTATATCAATTATACAGATGGCACAAATGTTGACAACAAATTATTATTATTACAGACTTTATTTCGGACTCATTGTCCATATAACAGGCGAACGAAAATCTGGTGATAAATATACACAGCTTGGTTAAGTTATACAAAAAAGAAGCTTATTCCATAACTTATCGTTTCAGAGTTTAAATATAATGAGTCATGCACACATCGTACAATCTCCAATACAAATTTTTCACAACATACCGTACTCTTGTATGGAAAGATTGTAATGACCACATGTCCTCTATACTTCCAAATTAAGAATCTCTACACTCAAGGATGAACCTATCTTAGTCTGATTGTTTCTTCCTAAGACTCTGGTAGTTCTTGTAGAATGCATGCTGCAGCCCTATGGACAACAGATCTGCCTTCTGTGTCGATTGTATTCCAAAAATTAAATGCTGCATTTAAGGCGGTAAAATGTCGTAGACTGAAATGACTTGAATCTATTTTGGAATCATGAAGACGCTGGCAGAGATGAATATACTGCACAAGGTTTATTGCAAAGATAGATTTGGAAATTGAAAATTTTCCTCAACGAGAATAATTTCTACTGCGAATGATGTTCTATACAGGTATCTGGATGATATGTCAAATTTCTTCCATTCAATTTGACTACCAAGGAAATCTTTATGTTTTATATGCTGTAAAAATATAAATCTATCACTTTCTATTTTCTAATTTGGAGAGTTTTGGTATGTGCCTATAAAGATACCCTGTCCAGTTTATCATAATTGTATTTATATTCATATGTATGTCGGTAGATGTCGATGAGGTAACATTGATATGTGTTACCATCAATCCCTGAATGAGATATCCTCCTCGCATGTTGTTTTATTGCTGTTTCTTTGGCAACAAGGCTATGTCAGTTAACCTTTAGACAGTTTTCCCAAGAAAGCAATCATGACATTTCAGTATTATGACCATAGCTTAGTTTTTGTAGTCTTTCATTTAATTACATCCTTGCTCCACAGGTACATGTGGACAAATCACCAATCTGTGTTGGAATTGTGTAATCGTCTGCAACAGTCCGGATTGTCAATGACAAGAACAATCTATTTGATGTGAAATTTGTCCTTTGACATCATAAAATATATCTTCTCTTTTATTTCAGAAAATGAAATTGACCAGAAAATTTCTGAAAGCATTAATACCGCTCTGTTATTGCCATGCAAGTCTCAGTAGTGTACACAAAACTGCTCTGAAATTCCATCTTGTTAATAAGCCCATTTAAACAGAAACACAGTTTCAAACTTTTGCTCGAACTTTCCTAAGAAAACTTTAAACCAAATCTCTTTCATAATCAAGAATAAAGAACAGGGTGGGTGTTCAAAGTTTTAAATTTGAAAAACAAATAAATCAGGCTGCGTAAATTTACTGATATTTGAAGTTCAAAGTGACTGCTCTACCCTGTGGTAGCTCTATTAGGAAAAAATACCGAAACCAGACAAAACGTCATTTTACACCCCAGGCTTCCAGATGAGTTCACATAATCAGCACACCAGAAAAGTATTGTAAAAACTTTAGCATCACAAAACTGTCCCATGGATACATTCTACCTGGAGCTATAGTTTTCTTATTCAAGTTCACAAAAATACTTAAAATGGTGCGAATTGTCATTGATTGTATGTATCAGAACCTCTCGAGTTCTATAATTTTATAATAATCTGAAAATCTGTAAGGTTCAAAGTGAATTTACTATTCATATTTACAACCTTGCAGACGTATGCTTAGAACTGTTGACTAATTTTCAAGGGATCAGTTAAAATGGTACTGGTGGTTTTATGAAAACTGAAGTTGACAGAAAGTATTCTATTTGAATAAGCACATTGGCCAAACACCAAGTTTGAAAATTTTTTCACTCACAGATGCTAAAACCATTTTCATATTCAAGAGAGTTATTTTCCATTGCATACTGTTCATTGAATTTATCAATATGGGACATTCACCTCCCCTCCCATTTTTCCGCATATTTCAACGCTCGATAATCCATTGACTTTCTAATTTACAGAGAACGCCTGTACAATTTCAGAATTTTCAACCAAAGTGAAAAAGCCAAGCACCTAAAAGCCCTCGTTTTTCGTAATAACTCAATTATTTTTCCATTCATATGTATAATTGCAGGCAGTGGATATGTCTCCAAGGGATAGTTGCTGTACATTAATGACATCAATTCAATTTTCCATTCTGAATTCAATACAATCCATTCTATGCCCATGGTAACTACACAGTCTGGTCAAAAAGTATGCCAAGCCACGCAATGATGGAATTCTGATCTTATAATTATAAAGTTTATTTGCAACCATTAGTACCGTAAATGTCGCATACCGTTGATCAACGCCTAGACAGTAACAGTGCTGAAGATTGCCAATGGCTACAACTTGTGCCTACGGTAATGGTAGCCTATATGTATTGAAGCTGTGAAACAATCTCTGTCTACGCTTTCTTTGCAAGGGTTACAGCTGTAAATCACACATAGTATTTGTAGTCTCCTTTTCAAAGAAAATAGAGAGAAAATGGCTTTAATAAAGTAGCAAGTGGATGTTATAATGCTTAATTATAATTCTTCTCAGCTGAAATCTGAATGTGTTAGACATCCATCCATCCATCTATCCATCGAGCCAAGTACAATTCCTTCGCACTTTATATGCATAAAAAGCAGTTTGACATGTCTAGCATACTGATGAGTTGTTTTATTCCTGCCAGGGAGAAACCATTTTGCAAATACATATAGAGCAATGAATAAACTGAAATTGGAATTCAATGAAGACAGTTCATTCACACATACCCTTGGATGTCATCATCTTCAGCTATATATCTCTGATCTGTGTTTGTATTTCTTGCACAAAGCGACTTCATTGCAAAGCTATGATCTCCCGGAGAGCTGTGTTCAAGTATTTGAAGGGTAAAAGGCCAGACTGCACCATTCTTCTATAGGGGGATTTGCATCTAATGCTTTGTTGCTGTGGAAATTACATTAGGTGATACATTCTGTAGCAGAAAATTGCTTTGATGTGTAGTCTTAACGTGTTCCCATCAGTGTTTTGAGTAACAGCGAAGTACGACAACTCAATCTGTCCCAGCAAAAGCTGAAAGGAGACAGAAAACCTTGTTTTAGATTTGAACAAATAAGAGATACGGATTTCCTTGAACTAAATTGGAATGTTTACCGGGTAAAGAGGAATCATTCCTGTCCTGTGTGTTGCAGTTTTAAGGAACCATTGCCCCCTCAAGGAGCGAGGAAGTTTGGATCAGAAGAATTCATCACTGCGTGAGGAAAACGCTATAAAGGACAGCCTTAGGGTTATTGTTCCAGTCCTAGTTTAGATCCACAAACTCAGATCTTGGAGATGTGATGATCACTGCATATATGTAGCGCTATACTGCGTATGTGCCGTAGAGACAAGTGTTTCTCTTGAAATCTGGTGCAGAATTGCAGTACGATGGTTTGCAGCCGCAGCAACAAACATGATAACGTTCCTATTCAGCCTACTTTTGGATCTGCGTTATGATGTGAAACTACGCGTACGTATGTACATGCTTTTAGTACTTTGATTTCAAATTCATCCAATTCTGCTTTTAGATCTGCGATATATGATGTGCAACTACGTAAATCAGTTCTTTGATTTCAAATTTATCCAATTCTGCTAAGATCCATGCCAACTTTTTCTTTCTTGTTTTGTACTTTAAAATATCACCTGTAATTCCAGTCCTGTTAATTATCTAAAATGTTGACATGAAAATAGTTGTTTATAACCAGTTTTCTGTGCAGACGTCCACATCTACCATGATTATTATATGCTCATGATTGTAAAATGCAAGCTTTACTAATTACAAAATTTTAAACATTACGATAAAGCTCATAGCATTTCTTGCAGTATCGAAATCTGGGAATAACAAAAACTTGGAATATAAAGTATATTATTGCATGATGTGTGAGGTGCAAAAAAATATCTTATCCCAAAGCTGATGGACTCTAACAATGAAAACGGAAATTAGAAAGCTTGGCTTGTAAAGAACAGACAGAGAACCAACACTGCCTTTCAATTTGATTGTGCTAAAATCTAAACTTTAATCACTATTTTTATTGACTCGTGCATGGCTGTCGGTGTAAGAATAGCAAAGTGATATGACGGGAATGAGGCGTATTGACACAATACTGGTCTCTCCAAACATGCATTCAACATCGCTTGCATTAAAAGCTGTAATGAACACCTTACTTGCAGCGATGTTGTTGAGCATCTTAGATTTTGCATCCAGATGGCTTTTCATTGTAGGAAAAAGGTATCAGCTTGGTTGGTATGGCTTAAGATGAACTCCCAAGAGCTTTAGAAATTCCTTTAGTAAATGTGGTATTGTAAATGTTTGCTGATTTCCATGTGGAAAAAAAGAGAGCTTAAGACACGTCGGTGTAATGACTAGACTTTGAAGCAAAGCGGGGTTTTTTTATGGAGCGGCTTTTGCACTACCTATCAAGTGAATCTTATTGCAAGTCAATGTGAAAGCTCAGTGCAAGCAATATCTGTACCTTGTTGTGATTGCCACCAAGCTTATCAGATTTGAACTCCATTGGGATTCAGTGTGTATCAATCTTCCATTAGCTGATGCTTTCCTCGGTGAAACGTCCAGGATTTTCCTGAATATTTGCCGTACTTCTGATTCCTATCAAATAAATTGTCTGTCATTTGTTTTTCTCATATGTTATGTTGGTATGCATCAACTATACATACATATGTATACACACACACACACATATATATATACTGATATATATATATATATATATATATATATATATATATATATATATATATATATATATATATATATATATATAATATGTATATATAATATACATATATACATATTATACATATATGGTGTATATATATGTATATATATATATAGATAGATAGATAGATAGATAGATAGATAGATAGATAAAGAACTGCTGTATAAACTACATTTTGTATTTGATCTTTAATTTTTGGCTGTATTTTTTCTTTTTTGTACTTTCTGTAATCCCAACAAAACATATATTTTTTAGCCGTAACTTCTTTATCAAACTAGAAAACCGTAGAAAGATCGCAGTAGATGTCTCTATCTATTCTAGAATTTCATTTTGCCTCTTACAAGAGAAATTAAGAGTTGTGCTGGGATGTTGTTTTCAAAGCAATCACTCACTTTACAAAGAACAAGAAATGAGATTACTCGATGGGACTTGCTTTGGAAATGATCGTCCAGCAGAGAAGAAAAGTGAAAAGCAATTCCATTTGGAATTGCTTCTTTCAATATAACATTATTGGCAATATAGTCTCTCACCTCTTGTGACTAAGTTAAGAGTTGAAATTTAGTGGCATGGACAAGTAGGAAGACTTATGCATTATCAGAAAATTGAGCTTGTCTACCATGTTTGTGATGAATTTTCTTCAGAAATATCTGGGTGCATGCAACCATATATATAAGAAGTTGTTCATCTGGCTTGATTTTGAGAGTTGTAAAATCCTTTTCAGTACTCAAAGTAGAAATTTTTGAGAGAAATGACAGCTCTTATCGTGGCAGATCAGAGTGACTTGTAGACATGCAGGATTTAAATATTGTCAAGTCATCCATGGATGATGTTATCAATATTAAAACTGAAAGCAACAACAGTTGAAACTAAATGTGATTACATTTTCAATATTTTTGTCCTATCGCAAAGAAACAATTCTTTACCAAACCTTTGTTGAATTATATGAAGTGTTAGACGCACAACTGATACTTTATTGTACAATATACAATATCACCTTTCCATACAAAAATTCAGTTGTCAACGATAAGATGGAAACTAGGAATTTCAAAATTAATGATCAAGTGCATCAAGACACAAAATTACGGAAAACATATGAAAAAATTAAAATCTAAGTTTAAATAGCAAATTATTGAAGCAAAAATCTTGATAAGATTAATATCGATTTAATTATCAAAATACGATATATGAGTTAGGTACATGTAAGCATAGTCTCTTAATCTGCCTGTTTTGTGAATCATACCAATGAAATCAAGAAACATTAAAATAATGCTGATATAATTAATAAATTGACTCTATAGACTCTTGCAATGGACTACATGTATCTCTCCATGATTGTTTTGCAAATGACTTGAACAGATACTTTGATGTAGCCTGCAGGCACGGTGGATAATGCACTAGCAGAATATGAAGCAATTTCATTCTATAATTTGCTGTCTTGTACCAAAGACCTCTTTGCCCAAATATGGTGAGATTGCAAATATGTAAGTTCACATTGATGCAACATAATTAAAATATGCATATTAGCATCTGATTTTTTAAAAAGTAATCTGCAAACTAAACTATACCAAATGTGTTGTAATTTTAAATTAATGGATGGCTTTTGCCAGTTTGATTCTGGAACCAAATTACATTAAACTTTCAATATCCCATCCGCAATTTTTTCAAGACTTAGGGCTGTCATATATGCCCTTCATTATTATGACCTGATCTACGATAGCCATATTGTACTGTGTTGCAGTAAAGGCAGATACACATTTATTCTACTCGCATCTCTGACAGACAGCGGAATTAATTATTCTATGCTTTAGTGACATCACAAATGTCAGTTCTACTTTCTTCAACTGTTGCTTGATTTGAAAAGTTGTTTCCGTGAAATATTATAATTTCAGAATGAGACTAAAATATTTACTTGTGGGTGACTATTCCTAAGATAGGAAAGTCATGAAAGTTTTAAGACGCTGTCGTTGTAGCTATAAATTTATCTTGTCGTAATGACAATACTGTCATCTTCTTGTCTCTTAGGGGAAATATCTCAGTAATCCATTACTTCAAGTGCAATACATCTCACAGTGTTCACATTGATAACAGCAAACAACAAACATGATAATTGCTTTGAATATAAAATGTAGCATGTCATAAAGGCTTAGAAATTAGAGGGTGTATCATTGCCGTCACACATTTTCACTTCTACCGTCTGTGTTAAAAATTACAGGTAGTTGGTGCATGCATCACTTTCTGTGAATTCCGTTTGCACATAATAGTCAGAATTCAGTAGTTATCTACAGGAATATTGAAAGCAAGTTAAAGGGATTATTTTTGAAATATGAGTGTGATCTCAGTTCCATGAAAAGAGCGGTCATTGTTTTATGCTTCGACAAGTATTAAATGAGTGCTACCAGTCATTGCTTTTTTCAAATTTCTCATTTTTATTTTGTGGGAAAAAGGAAGTGATGTAAAAATGTAGCTTATATGTCTTTAATAGGCAAGCAGTCAGTGGATGATGTATGATATTTTGGTAACATGCTGCTTATTGTAACGTAACAGATAGATCATAATTAACATGAATAAATTGTTGATTTTTAGCTCAACAATAAGAAAACATGTTGACAGTGCATAGATACTGATTGCACAGAAGTAATAATATCTGTTGCCTGCGTACATTTTTCACTGTCTGTAATTTGACCCATTCACAGAAAATCAGATTACCATGCACAACAAAATATATTGAAAAAAAAGCAATCCAAAAAACGATAAGTACTTGAGAGATTTGGGCCATTAGATTTTGATTAACCCTCTTTCATCATGTATATTTACAAATTATAATTTATTGGTTGAAGTTTCTATGTTTAAAGCTCACAGGCATATCCAAATTATTGATTCAAGGTATAAAATATTAATATTGTTAAATTTTTAAGTCTTGGAATTGACATTGAGTGATCAATACAAAAATATGTCACAGTATATTTTAATAAAGTTGATGACTTGATGATCTAGCTGCTAGAATAATTTCTTTTCCTGTCATTTTAATTCCTATATTACTTTAGTTTCATGTTAAATGAGAATAACATTTTATAGCAATCAGTTGTATTAGTAAGGGTAGCCTGGGTCAGACTCCTAAAATAAATTTTGATTAAACGAATAATTCAATAGAATCCAGTAAATGATGTTATTGAGTACCTGGCTGGTTTTTCCCTGCAAATATAAAAGTCTTTTCTCTTTAACGCAGTATAAGTTGGTTTGAGGGTTTATGTACTAATAGAGTCCGTGACCAAATAAGTTATAGATTAATCTTTTCAAGTATGATCTATCAAAATGTCTGCTTTTATAGATTAATTTGATTCACTTACCATCAAGACATGACAATGTGTGCACTTTGTCAATTTTAAACCTATCATAGCTCAGGCTTCAATTGTAATTTTGAGCTGCTCTTGACTCAGATCATTTATTTTGCATGCATCACCAAAAATTCAAATAGCAAGCACAGCTACTTGTGAGTAAAATTCTCCAATCTTTAAACAGGAACTTACAGGGCCGTGGATGCACAATATGGGGATTACTGATGACTCAGCCATTTGCATACACTGGGCGGGAGCTTTTGAATTCTCATAGCATCACTTTGACCGTATGCTAAATTTGAATAATCATGATGGGTACTTTCGTGACATAAGCAAAGAGGGGTCAAATGGTCGTACAGGGCAGGAACACATTTTGAAACATAAGCATTTTCCGACAAAAAATGAACATTTTTTAGTTTATTTTCCACTCAAGTTAAGTCGCTATGATATCATATGCAAGATTCAATGACAATGAATGCCTGAAACATGCTACAATTATGGGATTCTGGGACCAAACGCGCCACGTCCGATCAGTAGCATGGCTTTCTTATATTTGCATAGATTTATGATAATTCGGCTTTTATAGGGGAAGTTCCTATTTATAATACCGGGGTTTCAGGCTGTAACCTAGCTGGATCCTAGATTTCACCTACATGAAATCTGGAGTTGCCAAAGTTCAAATTGCCCCATTTTTCAAACATCACAATTTCAAACTACCCATTAGTTTTCATCAAACTACTATCCAACAGCACAATTCTCTGGAAACACTTTGGAAAAAGTAGCCATTAAATATTTGACAATTATGTCTATTAGAGTCAGAGTACATATTTATATGATATTAAAAAAATTCTCCTATGCTTCTGATTGATAAAATTAGGTCATTTTGATTGGACATCAAATTGACACTTATTGTCAGTGAAATGTTATTCAATGATAATGGTTCCTTTATTGCTGTCAAATGCAAGTGTCAAATATTAAATGTGTGGTAATAATAATAATCGTTAATAATGTATCACAGTAAATCAATGTTCCACTCTGAGCTTACTTGACAGTGGCAGTTCTTATCAGTGACTGTACTAGTGGACCCAATGAGAAAGAAGGGCTTAGTCCCTTCGAAATATCTGGGATATACAAGCTCAGAGTGGAACATTGATTTACTCTAATAAATATAATAATAGTCGCGCCAGCGGCTTACTGACTACGCATGCGCGTATTCATAATATACTATGCGAGTAACCGGAAGTGTACCCTTCTTTCGTGGGCGCCGCCATGTTTTTTTGAGTGCTCGTAAATAAACAAATTCGAAACGTGCTCTCTATTATTTTATAACATGCCATTAATAAAATATATCTTTTCTATTAGCGAGTAATTGTTATTATCCACCCTGTCGCGTATACAAAATTTCTTATTACGCCTAAAAATTAAAAGAAGAGAGAAAACTGTCGTGCATATGAACGAGAACATTCGCAAAGAATGCTGGGATTGAATCTTAGAAAGGCGCCCTCTGTGTCAATAACTATATGCAAAATTTACCCGTTTTTAGAAGTAACGCTGGTTTTCAGCTTACAATATCGGAAGTTTGGCGGTACAGTTACTATTGCAAAGTTAATGATGGCACAATACGTCCCTTGTTAAACACAATAGATAGTAATCATGGTAAAAATTGCAAATTTATGTCAAACTTTTTCAAACAGAAAATCTATACCTACAGGGTCTGACATCGTGTACGTGAACTGTCATCAGAGGGTAAACCGGTCATACTTGTACAAACGTATATAGAAAGTAACAATTAATTCTATTTTATCCTTTATGATTACTAATCATGAATCGATACAAATAACATTTTTAATCTCAACGCCTGGCGCGACACCAAGGGCTGAGCCCTATATAATATTAATAATAATAATAATAATAATAATACATAATAATAGTAATAGTAATACATAATACATAATTAAGCAATAATGTACCTCCTCCCAATAATAAAACATAATGCTACATATCAGTATAACTGGTAAACCTGTTCACCTGTGTAGAGATTCAACCTTACAACAGAAAACATTAGGATCGATTGGATCAAATTATGCTGATGAAACTCTGGGTTACAATTTATCCCATCATTAAAGATTCTTAATTTGTTGTACAGTACTCTGTCCATTCTCCAAGTTAATTATCAGTTCCAAGTATTGCTGCGTATTGTGCCTTCAAAGAACGGAGTCTAGAAAAAGTAATGAACAATTTTTGAAGTTGTTTAGCAATATGTGGTATAACCAGTTCTGTACAGAAATTATAGTTGTACTGGGGAAAGGAAACATTATGTAATGAATAATGAAAATGATTGTAAAAGAATCAAAGTAAAGCAGCTAAATATGTTTTATATAAGTGTCAGGTGATTACCGTATAGCACATGATGGAGATATGTCACTGATAGAGTGTACTATTTTAGTTTTTGCTCTGTGTTGCCCAGATTTCCAGGCAAAATATCATTTAGATGAACAGGATAGAATCAATAATGAAACAGGGAATGCATCTCAGCAGTTCAGATCGATAGTTACAGCTACGGAAGTAGTCATTATGTGTTTTTGACCAGCTAGGTTTGCAGTGTAAGAAAAGTTACCCAAGGCTATTCGTTTCATTTTAGCCTTTGAAAAATGTGTTTTAAGGGTTACATCGTGCTACTCTCTGTAAAATAGTAACATGTCATTCCCTATTACTGGCGTTGTCCATATACTCTGTGTATGTTTAACTAATGTCACAGGGTCAGTGGAATTCCTCCAAGGTAAAATCCAGACAGCTATTCAGAGTTGCCAAGCTTCAAATCAAGGCTAACAACAACAATATTTCCTTTCACATTATCCTACCCCTGAAATGCTTCAGATTTTCAATAATTGAATTTTCAAGATTGAGAAATATTCAAAAATCATCAGTTACGGCGGAAGAATATGTAGATATGATGGTGTATTTCGAACCAAATCACATGATTAGGGCTATATGATTTACTGTATATTTTCATTTCCCAATCTTTTTGCTGAAAAAGAGAGTTATAATTATGCAAAGATAAATTAAATTCTGCCACTAAAGGCAGTTTCCCAGGAGTGCCTGCTTTTGGTTTTTTGAACAAAGAATTCTTGCAGGGCCTTACATTCACATAGTATAATCTAGCAATGATTTTATTCAACCACACAACTCAATAATTCCCTGACAATGAAGCGCATATATATATATATATATATATATATACATATATATATATATATATATATATATATATATATATATATATATATATATATATATTATATATATATATATATATATATATATATATATCCACCCTGGCTGCACAGAAGATATCAATTGAGAAACACTGTCAGCAAACTGTTAGCAAACCATTAGACAGACTCATTCCAAGTTTGTTATTGGTTTAATGTGATGTGAAGTACAGTCATCAGAAGCTTTGGGCCAGAATTAAGCAACATTGATGGAATCCATTCAACATGTAAATTAGATTGGTTTCCTCTGAATGCATTGAGAGACTCCAGCCACAGAATATAGAGATAGGCGCTATACAGTGTAGCTTACATGGATGTATTTATGCTCTAAAAATGTGAACAGCGGAGTAATACAGAATATACTGATTATATCACACAACTCATTTTCTTTCATAATCTGTGGCTCCAGCTAAGTTTGTTCGATCTGGCATGGAACTCTAAACCTGAATGTATTTACAGTCACAACTGATAGTTGCCCGTCAATGAATCAATACAATATAGTTGTTGTGCAAGGTACTGTTTGAAGGTCTTGATGACTGAAGTCTAGGAGAGTAGTTCTAATGCTATGATAGTTACCTTCCATAATACCCGGCAATGTAATTTTAATTCATTATTAACATACTCATGGCATTTTGATGCAGAACAACAACCTGATTTACTTTATGTCCAGACTCTTTGTTCATTGAGTATTCTATCACATGTGGTAATTTTATGAGCTTTGGTGAAACTTGACAATTTTTAGAGATTCCAATGCACTCAACGTAAGATTTAGCAAAAAGTTTACTGGTATGAAGAACTTTTATGCATAATCAGCATATTATAGGTTGAAAATCCTTTTTCATTGCAAGCAGTTCATACCAAAAGTGTTTGTTTTCTGTAATTTCATGATTCGCAAACCTTTGTTTTAGTATACATGTTAGACGTATGTGTTGTGCCAAATATGTTTACTCCCATACTGGTGTATTTCAACAAAATGTCATTTAATTATACCATTACATTGATGATCAGAGTAAATATACTGGCATCTCACTAATACGTAACAGATTTCTGTGCCGCATATTTTTTTCAGTTCCTTAAAGGTATACAGTCACCTGTAATCTAAATATGCCCATATATGGTCAAAGGGACGTTCCTTGGTATTCAAAATGCCTATGTGAGGGCGCTGTTTTTTAAAAGCACCACCTGCTTAAAATCTGTAATTGGTTAGATTTTCTCTTTTCCATGGTAACTGTGGCAAAATTGGAACAGGTCACAGTGTACAGTGTAAGTTCAGAGTGGCAGAATTGTTGGAGGGATTTGAATGAAAGAAATTGTATATGATATTGGGAAGAATGTCAGCACAGTGAGAATTCATGCGTTAGTGTGGAACACTTATGCCATTGATGGCAGCTTTGTACATGTAAATGCTAAGATTGTGAAGGCACCAGTGATTCTCTATATAGAATGGCCATTGAAAGCAAAGCTTTCTAGACATATATAGACATGTCTGAACTATGTCACTGATATCATCAGTATGATGTAGATGATGTCATAGATCCGTAACAGAGCATATGAATAACTAATAGCATTCCTTCAAAAGCCATCATTTTACTGAGTGCATAGTAGAAAATCCATATAAAAGCTATTTGCAGGAGTCTATTATTAATATCAATAAAAGTGCAGGTTCCCGATATATTACAGTGGAAAGATGAGATAATAAAAAGATGTAATAATTTATAAATGCCATTTTTAGCCCTTTGAGAGCACGTCATGACATCAAAAACCTTGCAATTCAACTTCTGTTGGATTATCATGAATTTCTACATCATGCTGTTCTTCAGGAATCTGAAATAATCTGTAATCAAATTTATGATGTAGTTTTTGTCTGGTATAAAAAATTTACCAGAATGAAATAAAACCTTCAATGAAATATAACTTTTCCATTCTGAAATATATCCAAATGTGTAAAGTGAAAGTTGATCATCAAAGTGGCAGATGGGAAACCACTAAAACGATGTATTTTATGAGTTTCCATAAAATATGAGATACAAATAGACCCTAGAAATGTGTCGTATAATTGAAGTTATTTATCAAGGGAAATCTTCCTCAATACCAAGGGTAAAATAGTAAATTGCATGTAGTTGTAAAAATGGCAGATATATCCATGAATTCAGCAATTTGTTTGTTCAAGAAATTCATCAACCATTTTCTTCATTAATGTGAAGTATAGAAGTTCAGAGTTAACTTGATTAATCAAATTTCAATTCTCTGGAACCATGATGACAATTATATTAGTTAGTACAATTTTCTATAGATTTGCATATATTTGCAGAAATTCAAAATTTCATCGAGAAGATTAATATCTTTCTGCCAAAGCATGCAAAGAGGACTGCCCTCTCTGTTTGGTACCTTCCTTTTCATCCCCTCACTGGTAACCCTTTCATACCACTTAAAAATGATTTAAAATGATTATACAAGGAGATCAATTCAAGTTTTGATGAAGCTACTTCTGTACCCCTTATGAGTTTTTGTCAAAAACTGACTACCTCCACCCTTTTGTTTGATTGCGATGTACAAAGACCATACAAGTGCAACCAGACAAAGAATGTAAAGAGCAATAGAGTTCTTAGACTACTAAATGATCACCATATCAGGGATTCATGTAAAGAGTACCATATAGTGATACACATGGCATGGAAACTCATCTCAAGTACAACTATGTATTTCACATACTTAAAGGCCTGCGTTGCCGCGTTGGTGCCAGATTGTATCATCAGAAAATTTACTTACTAGATTACAATTTCAATAGAAAACAAAAGGCTACCATACCTCCATGATCCTCTTACATAACTAGTACAAAGGGCCATCCCATGGATCGACAAAAGTGCCTTAACAACTATAGTCCTCCAACTTACATAATAGGTTCTTAACGCACAAATACAAACACCTGGTCACAAATAGTCGTTCTCATGGACTGTGTCCATATCAACTCAAACCTGGCTCTATGTACCGTACTTTTGAGACTTTACGTCTGTGGATACAACTGCAGTCACATAATTTCTAAGCATGGACAATCCAACAATGAAAATGTCTCAACTTCCCGGCCAACCTATGGTAAGTCAGATTCAAGATAACGTGAAAATAACGTAAAACAATGCTACACTGATTTTGGATGACTGACTGTCATGGCAAAGGTGTCAATACACATATTTTTTGTTCAGTGTCTCAGATAGATATCACAATCGTTGCTTTATCATTTTAATCTCATTCGTTCTATTGGTTATTGTAGCATTGTAGCTTTGGTTATGACAGAATAATCAAGCTATACAGTTTGTAATTATTGCAATTATATAGTGAATATGATTTGGTAAAATGATTTTAATTTAGTAATCTCTATCTGTCTCAATCTTTAATAGTGTCATATTGAACAATGCAGTAACTATATATTGTGTTATATATGGGAGGGCAGTTAATGTACTGTATGGTTATTATATCAGGTGTATATCATACACATACTGATACATCTGTATTTGTACCATATGTATATATGTACCATGTATGTGCGTGTGCACTTGTGTCTATGTGTGCTTGTCTGTATGTATGAAATACCCATGCCACCAATATCACTCCATCATGATAGTGGAATTTCATTTAAATTATCAGGCATGTCAAATGTTAGTCAGGTGTAGTGTTTTCTCAAACACGTAGCTGTTGATCTATCAACTTGATAAACAGAGCAACAAACAAAATGGCTGTTGCGTTCTCCGCTGAAATTCATATCATTTTCTGTACAAGCTCAATCCTGTAAACATAAGGGTTCACATATACATGTAGAGCAGTTTACCTCATATCTGCAAAGGTAGTGGCTGCATGGCATAACAGTATGACATCCCGTGTGCTACACCTGTTGATATTGACTGAATTTCAGTTCAGTTGATACTGTGTGACTCTCAGTTTAAGAAAACAAAATGGTTGCCATGCACTCTCTGGCTCTTATGATCTGGTGCTGTCAAAAACACAAGGTTATGACCCAGTTTAGAGTTTTTGGATGGATCCATCTTATCTTGTTATCAACACAATGTAAATATTGAGCATAAAACCAAATTATCTTTGAAATAAAGTTTTTTTGCCACAAATCCTTGGTATATATGACATATTGTACACAGGTTTTTCGAGTTTAACAAAAATTGTTTAGCCTTATAAGTTTATTTGAATCTAAATTTCTACGTGATGACCTTAGGAAACCTGGATCAACAGGTTTTTTGGTCAGTTTCCAATACAAAGCGAAATGACCAATATTAGACATAGATTTCCTTCATGAACAGTTTAAATGTCGTAATTTCCCAACCCTCTGCATGAAATGACTTTGGATTCCCTGTCAGAAGGACTTATCAGCAATTAGAAAAGACATCATCAGAATTTTGAAAATATGGTGTCTTCAAAGTAAATGACAATGCAGTGTGTAACAGGAAAGGGGAATGAGCACTGCAGATATCCCATTTGATTCTCTGTTCCACATGGCTGCCTTTAATTACTTTCATCCTGATTTACTGCGTGTGTCTGCATCTCCTTCTACTTCTCTGTACAGTTGCTGTGCATTGAAACTGTCCATGGTCTCTAGTTCATCGGAAATGAGGGTATCATAAAACAGGAAAGCCAGATATTAACATAGTTTGTACATGAGGTCAGGATCAAAGCCTCATAAAAATTTCAAGATATATATCTCTCCTTTGGATCATGGAATTCATAGAGTTTATTTACACATTTGACAGTTACTACTGTAACTGTATTGTAAAATCTCTGTATCAACCTGAAAGGTCTGGTTTTCCTATGTTTATTCCCAGGACACAACATCTGTTAATTTATAGAAGGAAACATATACCTTCTCTAGCTGTTATCCTTGACTCATTGTTTAGAGACATGATCCTCAAATTTTACTGCATGGCACTGCCACAGTGCCATCAAATCTAAGGATTCATTCACTGTGTGTTTTAAGGGATCTGTTATCTTCTTTGAGTCATAAAGTTCCACTTTGAAGGTGTCAGTGAAGGTTATAATTACTGAAATAGCCCTGAAGTTGACATCAATTTTGAGGTCACAGCATAGAAACATTTTTATGATAAGCTTCAGTTCCTGCCATAATGATGCAATAAAACATATCACATTCCGAGTAGCCTTGCATCGTACAGAAATATATGGATTCATTTCCAGTATGTCCTTAAGGGTTTAATCAATAACCTGGTGATTTACTGGGAAAATAGCATGGAAAATCCAATAAAATCAGATGTATGAAATACTTCTTACACAGTCAGAGACATATTGTACCATTTGTGGGTACATGTATGTTGGTAAAACTATGGCTGTATATTATTCACATCTTCCATGATATGCGTACACGTTTCACTTTAAGTAGCTTATGGAATTCTCAAGAATTCAAATTTCAATTTGTTTTGTATGCAATTTCTGACATGTCTTGAATTTAAAATTATAGAAATGGTTAAATGTTTGAAAATGGTATGTTTTTCCAGTCCTGGCTGATACACATTGTGCAATATTCTGCCCTCTCTGATTTAAACCAATTTATCTTTGTGTTGTTCATAAATTTCCAAGCAATTTCTGAACAATCAAAGAGAAGGCTTCCAAATTTTAACTGTAAATAGATGTTACATACATGTATGTAACAGTCACTGAGCCTGGCTTCCGCAATAATTGTTAAATTTTAATACAAGGCACCAGTAGTTTACAACATAAGCTTATAATAATTGTATTTCAAAAATATTATCGTCAGACAATTACTGATGAGGACAATACAGAAATGCATGATATGTGAGGATTGACATATTAATAGCAGTATTTTTTTAATTTACTCCTTATTGTTCATTTGTAAAAGTTGAATTTCACCAGTAAAGTGGTAAATATGCATTGTGTTTCAAAGTTCCCTTTATGAAAAAGTTGCAATCGCATCCCGACTACATGTATAGTATATACTGTCAAGTGCATTACTGTTCCTTAACCCTTTGAGCACCAACGTCAATTTTTTTCACCTTCATAAAATATACCACAGTCAATTTTTCTCAGATTTTTGCCAAAATTTTGATAAAAAACTGCAGCCAATAAAACATGATGTCCATTGGGACCAAAATTATCAAAAAAATTTCAGAAAAATCCATAGAAGATTGTTAAAATGTGGAAGTAAAATTTTGGTGGGAAAAATTACAGCACTCAAAGGGTTAAAGGTCAGACCATCCTGTAATGAAGAAATCGAAGTTTAGAATTATGTCACATAAATTTTCAGGTTTATTAGGTTTTTTGTTCACTACATGACTTAATCATCATTTAGATATACTTTTCAAAAAATAATCAAATCATGTAAGGTTTTCCTGATGTTTGCATGAGACAGACTTGAGGTTGACCAGTGTCGGATAATACCAAACTTTAGTGGACTGTGTGTCATTGATATACGACAAGCTGGCCACCAGTACTGAAATAATGTACATGTGATGAAATTGTAGAGCATACTGGATGCAAATGTTACAAAGTGAAATTATTTTGATTCATGAAATAAACATTGATTGCTCTTCGGTAGATCAATTTATTTATGTTAATGGCGACGCTTTGAGAATTATAACATTGATATATCCATCAGTGTTTCCATGTTTTGAATATCATATATTTTAATCACACCTTTAATTAGCAAAGTTTAATTACCAAAACTGTGTTCAGATGTACACCTGTCTCAATTGTGTCTATAACTTGAGTTAATTAAGCATTTTACATGATGTCTCAGTCTGCAGTGAGAATGTTAATAAGAATGGGAATATACTTAAGCTATTCCTGTCATTGAATGGTAATGAACACTACATGTATGCTCTCATGTAAGTTTGGATTTCATGTGAATTTACGTCAAAACAGTCTACACAACAGTCACCAAAAATGACTTGACCCTGCATCCATCTTTACCAGTAGGCTGTGGTAAATTGATATAATCGATTAATAGGAATATAAAGAATACAACTCAAATGTGTGTGAATTCACTCCAAAACTCTGCAACACACATTGCTTAGCTTTTTCTGCTTTTTATATTGTGTGTATCTTTTTCTGCTATGCAAGTGCATTAAAAGCCACTGACGAGTCTAACTGTCAAATGTCAACAATCAGGCAGGTATCAAATGGATAATGTTGCCTCTGCCTAGCGGCTTCCGATGTCCTTCCAATGTGGGTTCCAAGGGATACTGTTCTTCTTATCATTTCTGGGGGGAAAACTTACTCCTCCAAAGCTGCCTGACAATTTCTGAATGCTTTGATGCTTTGATTGCCATTCAGATTCTGTTCACATTGCGATGAAATTTGTATATGTAAAGATTTTTTGATTGATATTCCTAATTTGGTCAAAACTCTTAATATCTTGAATGTCTCCATAGTGCTCTATTTTTCAATATTCAGAGTCAGATATCAACCTAATGTTTTTTTAGTGAAAAAAAAATCACAACAAAGCTGTAATTGGCCACAGTGGTAGCTTCTTAATGAAATGTCAAAGTGAATGATGTTTCTTAAACGTGCAGATTCAGGCAATATCACGCATACTAAAATTAATAACTGCAGGGGTTTCTGTATGATACAGGATATGATTCCTTGTGAAACATGGATTATGACTGTCATAGAAAAAGGTTGCTGAAATTCAGTGTGCCCTGTAAACCAGAAATAAGCACCACTTAATTCTATATGATGCAGGAAAACATGTCTGCTTTCCAATCACCTGAAAGATTTTATCAGGACAGGGATATGCTGTGAAGAAAATTACTAAAGACTGAAAATGTATGATGTTAGAATTAAATCTCTACTCTGATTTGTGTATGCAGTATTGTGTTAGTTATCTTTCAAAAAGCTGATTTTTTTTCCAGCAACTGGCTGAGTAGAATGTAAAACCATAGTAGAAGCGAGATCTCTACCGTCTATGGTTGCATACCGTAAAACCTTGTGAAAGCCCAAACAATTACAAAAGGTTTCAGGACACAAGAAGTTGAGTCTACTGATTGCAGTTTGTAATTCATTGAGACACCCTGAAGTGAAATGAAATATAAAATGGTTTATTGGCCAGATTAAAAGAAATCTTTTAGTCCCATCTAGCTACTTTAAACCATTCCAATACCGGTAGTCTTAGATTAGAAGAAACATACTGATGATTAATTAACATGCATCTGCCAGTACACGCCCCTTGATATATATCACACTATACATTTGTGGAGTTATCAATAACATTACAGTGCAAGTATGACGGTGTCAATACTTGTCACTCGATTCCCAAATGAAAACAAAGCAATCTTTTCTGAGCAAACAAAAGTCATTCATCTTTTGATTAATGAGGGTTATGAATTCCTAGGGTTTGCAATTGACAAAAATCCAAACACTTAGAACCAGTTCAGTTAATTCATATTATTTTTTATGTTTCAATTGAAAGTTTGTACAGCATGACATAAGGAAAGATGAAACCATGAAACTATTCAAGAAGTATGTGCAGATAAATTCAAAAATGATCACTGCTGCAGGGGATCTGAATGAATTCATAATCATTCAAATTGATTTCAATCTAAAATGATAATACACAGATTGATACGTTATTATCAATGCCATGGTTGAAACAGGATGTGCTCACTCACCTCATAATATCTTTCATCACTTATCTGCTTCACAACTCCAGGAAGCACATGTACTGATACATATTTATCTATCTTTTACAAAAACGACTATCTTTGTCCTATTTGCTTAGTTTTACTGTCTGTCTGTTGAATAATAAATACATCATGACTGTGATTTCACGATATACTGCAGGAATACAGATGAAATGCACTGAAATGGTAAGACACCTACCTGGCACAGAAGCAAAGAACCAAACATAATATTCAGATATTCAGCTCAGAACCAGGCAAATCTAAAGGCATATTTCATTTATATTGCACACACATACACAACAATCTCTCATAGAGTGAATGTCAATTATTGTGAGACAGGCTGGAATTGCTAATTTACATTACTGTTAATTTGACCTGCAAGGTCACCTATTCAAGCTGAGATTGCCCAGTTTAAGCTTCCTTTGTCATCAGCATGCTGATTCAGCTAACCATCTAATGAAATTATCTGATATAAAAACTTACCCAGATTGGGAATTCTGACTTGTGTGTTCTCAGTAGTTGCCATTATATGGAGCCATTATTAATTTAATATGCTCTTTCTCTCTAATGGCTGGACCATGTCGCTGATGTGATGTCAATGTCAGATTTATTTGAATGTAGAATGAGTCCAAAAGGGCCATAGAATACATGCCTTGCATCAGATAATTTCTTTCCTCCTCAAGTACTGTACACTCATTGAGTTTAGGCAGAACGCGCCTCAGGGACAGATATTCAGACTCTCAAACTTTTACAATTCTCTTGCTGATATACCACTTGTGGGGGTTCATTTTAAAGCTCTTAGTGTAAGAAAACTTTTCACTGTCTTATTTTTTCCAAATTTGAAAATTTTATATTTCTCCATAGAGTTAACACAGTGATGGTGGCCATTTCGAATTTCAAATATCGGTAAATCTTTAGTAATTTGTTTTCCTAGTACCAAAATTTGCACGGTGAGCCCCAATTTTTATTCTTTATTTGGAATGAGAGTGGTTGAAAGATCCCTTTAAGGAAAGTTTGAGCAAAAGTGTAAGGCTTTCACACTCGAGGTGCTTACAATGTACTACCATAAATTTGTACAATGACATGTATTTCCAGTCTTCAAGGTCTGATGAAAATCCTGTTATTTGGATCCTATAAAGAGTTTGTCTATTGTTGAACAACATTCACCAGCATTTTTCTCAGAGTAAAATTGTTTCATGATGACAGTTTTATGCTACTGTTCAGAGATATTCAGTTCTGAATTTTATCTGCTGTTTGGAAACAGATTAAAATATTGTATACCCTAGCCTAAAATCCTTGTCCGTCCGGAGGTACGGAGGCAAGCGGACGGAAGAGGATTCTAGACTATGTATACCCTTGATGGTATGTCCTTTTGTCATTATAAAATTTATACTACCGTATATACTGGTACATGCGTGTGTTTTTCACTCAAAATTAAGGATTCCCAATTGCTAAGCAACAGTTGCTAAAGATACTGTGTAATATCCATGAAATGTCAGTTTTTGTAAATGATTGGTAAGCAAATACATGATAATACTGTGTCTAGGTTATTCACATAATATGATTTATGTATGATTACAAGATACATTTGAGTTATTGTATGAGACACATTTTTATAGGAGGAAAATGCGGAAACATCCTTTAACGGGTTTACAAGGAGTTTCGTGTGATCCCAGTGTTTTGTGAATAACCTTTATCATATTGATATACCGGTACTCCGATTTTATTTCACAAGCAATAAGGCAAAAATGTATAGTTTTGTTGAGTCACTTGATCTTTTACAGAATTAATTAGCATCCAGTGGATTGTTCAAGCATATAGAATGAAAATTTAACCCATGAAACATTAGGAAGCAAAATTATTTTGAATAAATTCAACTGTTTTTAACTAGTTTTTGTTCATTTTTAGACTTATAATCATCATGAAAGGTTTTTCGTTAAAAGAGATAAGATTGTGTCAGCTTTTCAATAAAAAATCTGGTCAAAGAGTGAAATAGCAATTAATAATACCTGCAGTTTAACTCATGGGACTACGTGTCTCCATTGTTGGATTGTGTCTACTGATGCTGAAAGTTATTATTATCACATGCACAAGCCAAGTTTGTAGTCTCCGAACAAAAAATACGGGATTTATTCTCTGGTCGTTCTACGTCACGACAACCCGCGTCTATGTCATCAATTTTGGTGCGTCGGACCTTTTTTTTTGGTCGATCTTCGGTGTGCTCGTAAATATGTAAACAAACAACATGGTGGCCGATTTTTCTCCCACGATCAAAAGTCATGTAATGAAATCGATATTTTCACAGACTACGACATTACTAATCCGAACAATGTAAACACAAGAGTGTACCGCCTGTATATTCCGAAGGAATTACGTGAATAATTTGCGGAAACAACGAACTCGAAGCTGGTCGCGTATACTGTGGGTTCCGTACGCATTGCAAACAGGGTCAGGTGCGACGTTTACAATGTTCGCGCCGTCGAGATTCAGTCGATATTTGTTCCCGAAAAATAGCGTATCTTCGTCTGTGATACATTTCTAGGACTATACTATCTTTGAAATAGAGTATAACTTTGCGGAAGGTAGCCTACATGTAGACCGAGAGCTGTCATTTGCTCCACACATGAACGAACGTGAGCGCAAATGCACACGACGGACGACTGGAAATGATTGACAACTTGTGCACGGCGTACTGATATTTATTCCTAAAGTAGTTCAAAAGTTTAAACGCGGAATCGTCATGGAAAACTTATTTTATTTTGCAAAAAATAACAAATTATTGGCTTGTGCATGTGATAAGTATATTATTCCCTAATATTTTTCTTCATTCAGCTCGGAAAATACTCGTGACGTAATGACCGTGTCACCACTCGTCTTCGACTCGTGGTGACACGGTCATTACGTCACTCGTATTTTCCTTCGCTGAACGAAAAAAAATATTAGGGAATAATATCTAATTGTACAGCTGAAACTCTATAGGGTACAGAAGTAGGTGTATTACCATAGACAAATACATGCAAGTTTTCAAGTAGTTGTGTTTGACGTCATCATCATGAGGAAGTGCAAATTTTAGACAAGAACCACTCCATATTCAGCACAACACCTGGTATTTTGATCTGGCAAACCATACAGGCATTAGATCCTTAGTTGTACTAACACTGTACATTTGTAAATAATATGATATTTGAATGACTTTTACATACATGCTGGATTTTGACTCGTCAGTAACAAAGGTTTGAGCATTTTGAAAAGTGTCATGGAATCAGAAAAAATGTTTCAACTATACAGGTACTTAGTATGCTTGAAATGTCTTTAGCAATGGAAAGATTGTTGAGTTCATAAATTGAAGAAAATTTATAATGTTTCATATAATCACCAACATCTCGGATATAAAATATGACAACGTATTTGTAACAAACAGTACTGGTATGTGAATGATACACACTGCATCCAGTCTACTTAATCCTTCATGTCTGAAAAGAAACTATGTTTACTTCATGAATTAGTGAATTAATGCGGGACTTTTGACAGTAATCCTACTGCCAGACAGACGTGTATATTGACAATTAAGTACAAGTGTTGTCAGAGTTTATATTAAGGCATTCTACTCAGTGCTGATATGATGTTTCTTTGTCATCTTTGTCTTAATCATGATAGATTCTCAGTACTTTTCCTGACTTCTGAATAGATTCTCAGTACTTTTCCTGACTTCTGAAAAGACTTATTTCGGAATAAATCTTGCAAAGTAATTGAATTCTGTCTCAGAGTTTGACATACTTTCTTTTCTTCAATAACTTGAATGTGAGTGCTTTGTAGAAAAATCTGTACTGATGATTTTTTCTGTTGTAGTCTTGTTTGTAGTTGCATCTTTACCCGATATCCTTGAGTATTGTACAATATGAAAGAAAACTCTGATGAAATAAATTTGCATCATATCAGAGTGTCCGCTGTTTTCTTTGTGAACAGATGACATTTTCAGAATGGGCATTAACTTCCTCAGTCTTTATATTTCATGATAATTACTTCTCAGTTTATTAAATGGATGAATTATAGTCATCAGCCAGAATGGCAGGCAAGTACAATGCATCTTACTCTGTCCATGTCAAAGTGGCCATAAATGCATGATTATACAGTGACATAACTCCTATTGCTATCAAACTCTTGAAACATGTAGTGCAGTTATCAATGATTTAAAGCTCAATCATGCAAAATATCCCAAAAGCTTTAACAGTTTCTGTTGTCAAGGAAACTGACTCCATCAGAGCATTTGAAAAGTGCAACGCGACAATCAGTACGAGTGTTTTCCTGGCATGCTCTTTCGAAATTCACGTCACATTTTCTCAGATTTGCCAAATATCTATGAATGAGTAAGTGTTATGCTCATGTTAGTTTTATCAAGGAACAGATTTTGAAATGAAGGAGAAAGTGGAACAAGTAATGATGGAATAGTATCCAGGTAAATGCATATGTAGTACAATTGAAATTGTCTGTCATAATTTCTCTATCTTTTCAATAAAATGAAGAAATAATTGATGTAGGTGATTTCAATTTAATTTAGCAAAAAGCTACATGTGTAGAACCAATATATTTCAATAGCAAGTAACGTATGGCGTAAATGTACAACATTATGTACAGCATTGTGACGTTTTCAAATATTTAATAAAGGAACTGGTAAGCATGTCAACTCTAATAGGGTTATTGCATTCAATTGATTGAACTAACTCAGGCCAATTCAGTCGATTCTAGACGGCATGTTACCATGGTATCCAGTAATTTCTGTTGACATAAAATTTAGGGAAATAGCAATGTAGTTATGCAGAGCACTTTTGTGGTTTATGTGAATTTAGTGTTATTTTGAGTGGAACAGCCAATTGTACTGTTGGTTGTAAAGTTATATTTCTGTCTGTAGAGTACCGTATAATTACTGAATGCTTTTCTCTGTGTTGCATTAGCCATGTTTGAATGACTACAATTTCACTCTCAAAACAATTCCACATGTCAAATCTTATGAAAAAATGGATAAGTTTTAAATTACTACAAAAAGGGATTAGATATTACGACCATGGTTTATTGAAAATAATTCAAAATATGTAACTTAATATCATATTTCACATAATCTCATATAATCTCACTTTGCCGATGACTTATCAGGGACTATTATATGGTATGGGTTGAAATATTTGGCCCAGCCTGTCTTTGCAAGTTTTATGTCTCACTTTTCTGAATATTATCAAAAATATACATATTAGAAGTAAAATTACCCTTTGTGGCCCTAACGAACATTTATAGATACATTGATATTTACAGTACTGGGATGTTCCCTTTGGAATTGTGAGAGTGGAGGCAATTAATAAAAAACATTTAGATGTCAAATACGTAAATACTGAACTAGATAAGAAAGGACATTTCTTGCTGCAGTAATCATTTTAGCCAAGCCATTTCCAATTTAGATCATGCGGATTATAACAAAATCAAGTTGACGTTTACACACTGATGTAGAAGTGAATTCTAACATAGTTCTCTCAACCTAATTCTGATGTGAGTGTGTGAGTCCAAATATTGCATGATGGGATAATATTATACAGTAAGTTGGCACACCATGCACCTTCCAAATTTCCAATTAGCTTAAATGCATAAACTCTGTGAGAATACAGTACTATTTATGCTTGGTCGTTGATATGAATTTTTAAGTGAGTGTACTCAGAGTGATAAACCTCGTACAGTGTATAAATTACATGGTCAAGTTCATATGTACTGTTAAAATGTGTCTGTAAGGTTCTTCTAGCAAATCACTCCAGTGAAAAGTAGAGTAATGAAATTCCTAAATCTGATTTTTATTGTTGGATTGACCAAGTTTTGTGACATTTATTTGAACAGAGTTGATAAACACAAAATTGTCATCCATGGTAAGATTATGAGACAAGAATCCTTCAAAGAAATCGCGTGTGTTTGTTCAGGTTTATTCACAAAGAATGGATACAATGATTACTGTAAGATTTAGTCAGGGAAAACGGAGAGCAGCCAAATAAGTTTACCATTCATGAAAATGTTATTTCGACAGAACTCATATTTTTTAAACTATTCATTGTCCAATTATCATTACAGCTACATTTAATTTATATATATATAACCGTAAGCATTTTTGAACTTTGGAAAATTATTGATAAAAAGTAAATGCCGACTTATAAAATTCTAATAACATTGATTTACATGTGTCACTGATTTGACTGACATGATTAGTCTTTGACCCTCAGAGCTGACATCAGTACTCTCTCACAACGCACTGTCATCTTTAATTGAATCCAAACTGAATGCAGGTCCCATCAAACAAAATTGAATAAACATTGGTCTGAAAGCTGAAATTTGATTTCAAGGATAAATAAAATTAAATCACTGTCAATAGAAGATAGTTGGAAAGCAAATTTGCCATACGCACATCCAATAACGGTAGACAAAAAACTAAATTTACCAGTGGGATAGTTTAATTATCCCCTAGACGGACACAGTGCAATCTTGACTAGAAATATTGCAGTTTGAAGGATATAGAAACTTCTAATGCAAATTTGTGTTTTAAATATTTGTTTATGCCAGACAGTTTTAATACCTTCCATCAAAGAAAAATACTTTAATACCTGTGTAAATTGTTTACAGACAGTCTAAGTAAACTGATTGTGCGTGCGGTGTCAATAAAAAAATCTAGAGAAATCACTGTGTTTTGAATCCAACCTTCCAAATGTTGAAGTTCTTTAAGCATGTACATGTGTTTCCACCTGATACAATTGATGAGCTACTCCAACAATTTGCACATCATTTTATTAATTTCTGTACAGTGTGGTTGTATTTTCAATTTGGAACACAATTGAATTATTCTAATCACAAAGATATGTAGAATGGAAATCAGCAGTAAATTTGCCCATATTGTTTCATGCTAATAAAGGTATGACATGCCAATGATAAAATGAAATTAAAAATTTTCAAGGTTTCACATGTATTGGCAAATAGAGACATAGACCCTGTCCTGTTCTTGCCGCAAGTAATTTATAGCTACTTGACAATCATTAGAGCTGACCTTTGACCTGTGTGATGATGATGAATTTGCATGTACTCACAAAATGTGGTATTACAGTATGTAATCTATATGCTGAGATTGCTGCAGTATTGTGATATCTACATACACTGTGGGGCAATATGAAAATCCACCGCTAATGACAAAGACTAGAATCAGAATCTGAAGTGTTTTGTTAAAGACTCAGCAAATGCAATCTTATCAGAATGTAACAACTGAAAGAGAAACATACTTGAGATTGCAGGGTTTACCAGTTATGTCATTTTATCTATTTCTGCAGTGATATGGTACTTGAATGTCGGCAAGAAGCAAGCGTGGTTTTAAAACTCACTATACTTAGTGTCTTGATCATAATGCTAGGTTCTTGTTGAGTGATCCAGGGGATATGCATTCATCAATGTCTTCAACGTACTGCAGAAAATACATGTGTACGGTATCTGAAAGTACAGATCTGAAGTGAATGACACTATTTGTCAGGGAATAGTAGCATTTAGTAACTGGCACATGAAGTACTGTACTCATGTTTCCGCTTGCTGAAACAGTTTGTTCCACTTTGCAGTCTTAATAGCATGTAATCACAATGAGCCAGCTTTAGGCATTACTACCATTGCTGTACAGTACTATAGCTCTGCAGTAAAGAGAGTGTTTAGTGAATTTGTGGCATGCAGACTTATCATCCAACACTGAACCAGTTCCTTAGTACATGTACATTTGTATAACTTTGATGGCAATGTTGCAAAGTTCATATTCATTTTTGTAACCACAAAAGTGGATTTGTTCTGAAAACAAGTTTATCTAAATGTGTTTGTATAAAGCAAAGTTGTCAAATAGCTTTGTCTTTGACGAGAGCTTGATGAAATGTTTTATGAATAACTGCATTGATATCTAGTCAGTAACGTTTTAATATCATTGATGGAATTTACCTTGTTATTTAAGTTTGAAACTAACCTGAGGGCTATTGTGTTTTTTTAGTCTACAAAAACTTACCATAAAAATCACAAGTAGAGAAACCTAGTACGTACATGTCAATGTGTTGTAATATGTGATTATTTCAGTCGAAATTTGTTTCTGAATTTGCTGCAAATTTTCTGTGATGAAATTCAAGTGTTCCAGTCAGGCGACAGCTTTTTAGCATACAAATCTAATGATTACACTAATCCAGTGTTGGCCAAGCCTTCAAAAAGTTGAATTATTAAGCTAGCAAATTTAAGCACTAATAATGATTTACATGTATGTGTATAAGTATTCATAAGGCATGATGATCACTATTTTGTAAGGGATGCATCATCAGAATTTGGGAGGGAGTTGTTCAGGATGCTGATATTTCCTCACGTTCTGAAATTTTACAAATTATCTATATTACATGTAAATTTTACACAGCATACATTCTATTATTATTTCATTGTCCAACCTCAATGCATGGATAGGGATTTCAAAAATCAGCATCATGATGGCTTCAAAAACATTTTTAGCACCCCTACTAATGTCAAATGGACCATCCCTAAAGGCAGTTATTTATAGCAAAGCGTTTATTACTGGCAGGTGTATCAAGCAATCCACTTTTTTCATCGTCATGTTGATAATGCCAAGTGCTATTCACGTTTGGATCATTTCCTGGACATTTAATCATCCTGTGTCATCAATCTTCTCACAGGTCACAATGCTGTGATTAATATCTCTCAGTCTTTCAGTATTAAATTTATACTTTTCTTTCCAAATCATGATACATGTGTATGCTCCTAGAGGTGTAATGAATAATGGATGACCTGCTATGACCCTATTGACCCTTGACCCCACTGGTTGCCAAGTAAATTGGGTTTACTTTTTATCGCCTGTCAGTCTTCCTTTATCCTTCAAGTACATTGTAAATTTTCTTTGTTTCCTTTCAGTGTTATCATTGTGCAAATATTACCCAACATTACTAAAGTCAGGCATTTCCTATGTAACCATGCATGTCAGGGCTGCAAGTCTCACCTACATGGAACACTTTGCTGTTACTTTCAGTGACCTTCCTCCTGTGGGACAGAACATTTTGCTCATCATTCAGCTTTCATAGTGTATTAGGAATGGGTGAAAATGCAAGGAAGAACAGCCAGCAGCTACAGGTTACTTGTTGGTGATTTACAGACAGTAAATTGTAGTAGAATTTTCATATTTGTATTTTTAGGCGATGTTTTCCATTTTTGGTCAAAAAATCACCTTCTCTTAAACTGGGTCTCTAATTGCTCAGAAACTTGATATGCATATTCCTTTGGGCAACCTTAGTCTTCAAATTGTAGTTTTTTTGGCAATTTTCCCCATTTTTGGTCAAAATAATCTTCTTCTGTGAAACTGCATGATCTTGCATGTGATGTCAGTCAGATGTTTGTTATGAAATATTTTTTTGTTCAAATTGTGACAAAACCTGCAATACTGTATTTTTGGGACAATTTTTGCATTTTTTTGGTCCAAACAAATGCCAAATATCTCATTTTCATTACCATTTACCAAATGTATCTCTGGTATGTTTTTGTTGTAGCAAACTTAAAAAGACAGCTTAGGCAGGATATGAAACAGTTACTGATCATTGCCAGCTGGATTTCTTGAAAACTCTGTCTCCAAACATTTTTGCTTCTAATCTGTTGAAGCAATGATCATACCAAAGTGTTTGATGATACTGATAGTGTCATTTCATATTGTCATTTCAAGTTTGTCCTTACTTCATCAATAGATAAATAGGGCGGGAATTTTCCTTTCCTGCACATGAAGTAAAATACTGAATATTAATAATACAACCATTCAAAATAGGTTTACATTTTTGTTCATGAAGAAGGCATAAAATTCGGTATTTATAATACGTTTGGACTTAATGCAAACTCGAAGCAATATTGTAGAGTTCAGTGTTTGACATAAATCTTTGTAAGAATGAAATACAAGGGGAATGGCAAAGGAAGTCAAAATGCTCTGTATTGAACTGACCGATCACTTGGGAAAATGTCATTCTCTTAAATTGTACTAGTCAAGCTTGTAGGTTATCTTATGACCTTCCACTGTCAACAACTGACATTGATGAATTCTGTTTCCTATTGGTTGCATTAATATTCACAAAACAAAACTTGAAATTTTGTTAACAAATAATTATTATGAGGTTATTACAAAAATACCGCAAAGGATGCACAAGGACATTGGCGCATATCGCCCGACACGAAGTGGATGGCGATGCGCGGCGCCAATGATAACCTTATTATTATACATCTTACATTCCTTACTGGAGCATCAAATTGTCAGAGTAGTGATCATTTCCGTGCAGTTGTCAACAATTTTTCTTCCGATTTATGGCGCAAATAGTGTGTGCACGACACACATACATATAGAGCGCACACAAGACATGTTCTGGCACTAGTCCAATGAGTCCCTTGTGACTGTTCAATTTGCTTAAAATTTTTTGTAATGAAGCTGGTATATAATACATAATAGGAACTGAGATACATTAGCAGTAACTATCCTATAACAATTTTCCTGAAATTCACTGTGTTTCCCACTTTTTTCATGCATTCCTATCATATTCTTCATCACAAATCAAATTGATGTCTACATACTGGTATGTGGCATGGAACTTATTCATTGATATTATTTACCATGCCAACAGGTTGAGTTGTGAGCATTGAGTCTGGGAGAAAAACAAAAACAAATGAAAATTTTCCAAATTTAGTATTTTCTGCTGATTTCAAGATATTGTGTCAGATCAATATTCAATGGATCAGTCAGTTTCCTTGCAGACATGTGAAACTAGTCAACCATTGCATGTCTGTGGGGAATTCATGTAATAAGCTAAACCAGTGACTTTTATGCCTTTCTTAACATGGAGACAATTTGTTCAGTACTGTGTATCGATTTAGACTCTTCACAGCAACCAAAAGGCTCAATAATTTGAACTATTTTCTGACCCTTGTGAATGGCTTGAAGGGGTTCTAAATGAGGAAAACAACCACGGTCTCATTCAATGTTTCGTTAGCATTTATCTCACAAAGTGTCATGTAGCAAAGAAGATGGTCTGTTGAATGTGTATGCCAGTGGCTGCCACATTTCTTGAGATTTTCTTTCTGCAAAATGATGCAACATTTGATGTTTGTTGTCATGGTTTCACAGGATGAAGAATCGGCTATTCCTACATCAGGCATTGATGGCCCACCAACCTATGGCACACCACCACCTCTCTATCAACCTGATGCAAATGCACCACCCTCTTATGAAGATGCAAACAGAGGTAAGACTACAAAAACAGAACACCTGACTTTCTGTATTTTTCAACAAAAATTTGAGTTTTTGTTTTGAAAGCAATTTTTAGCCCGGCTTAGTATTATGGAGATGATTGCGGGCTGCATGTTATGTGGACTTTAACTCTTTGTACTGGCCAGTTTTCTTGTTTCACATGGTAAAAATGGCAATACAGGTATTTATTCCATTTCCACAATGCCAAACATTATTCTTCTCTCATCCATAAAGTTAGTTGGCTAAATTTAAATATGCAAATTAGTAATTAATCATGTCTACCACAGCTACGTAGCAATGAAGCATCATTGTTGTATTGTATTTGGCAGTAGTTTTACCATGTTTTAAGCAAAAGAGTTCGCAGGCACTGAGAAAATAGATTTTGAAACAAGGTAAATACAGTGTCTAAAACAGCTCTGCACGTAGCTTACACAAAATTTCTCCCTGCAATGATCACAATTCTGATGATGGAGCAGGCATTCTCTTGATAATATCAATGGTTGTTATCCCAAAGAGATTACAGAGAGTTTAATGGAAAAGCCATTTGTCAGCTGAACTGGGAGAGTCATTGAAAACTGATAGTTTGATAATCCAAGAGAGCTGTAGATTAATGTGACAGCTAGTGAAGGGATATGACTTGAATACTAAACAGTCAATCATTGTTGCCATTTCTTGCTTTCTCATATTCTTAATCCTATAGATACATGTATACTCAGTACTTTTATCTGCATTGTCTAAGAACGCTATTATTTGAAATCCCATATTTTAATTGAAGTACTTGGAGAAACAAGTTAAAGTATAAAATATATGACAAGATAGAACAGAAGTGTGATATTATTACCATAGACATACATGTAAGCTGTATGAGGACACAAAATAATCCTCTTCTGGCCAAGTTTAGTCTTACCAAACAACTCTTTCTTTAGCCCAGGATAACTCTAGAAATATGAATGACAAAGCTAAGAGTAAAATATCAGCTTGTCATATAGTAAGTACTAGTATAATTGTGATATTTTAAAAATAATATAAGGCTATTCACAAAATACCAAGATGTGTGTCAAAGTAGATCATAGTGCAGAGGTATCCAAGATGCAAAATAGTACCTTGGCGTGTGATTTAGGAGGACATAAACTATGGTATTTTGTGTAACTTTATCTTTATAAAAAAAAACATTTTAAAGGCAAATGTTACAAGCAAAGTTGCCAATGTAATGGTTTACAAATACTCTGTATGTGTAATGATATGCTGACTAAAGCATTGCATCTAGGTCTAGAGAGTCAGCTAGCTTGCAACGTACAGCATACAGAATGAAAATTCAAACTGCACGCACACCAGGGCAGTCAATAAATCATAATTGGGCAGAAGAATTCTGAACACCATTATATTTACAGGTTTTGAAAACATCTTCATTTATTGAGTAACTTAATGATTGTTAGAGTTTTGTTCTAGTTAAAACAACAATCTGATTATATTGCCCTGAAATAGTTATGAGGTCAAAGGTCAATCAGTAGCATTCAATCATACCCACGGCAATTTACATGCACATTTCTGTGTCCATTGATGTCAATTAAACCTACAGGTACATGATAAAACTCTATTGTTAGAGAAGTGAGCAGATGTATGATACACATTATACTCAGAGTACTGATGAGAAGGAAATGGATGAATTAAATCATAACTTTTCAAAGTTAGTATGTTACTGTAAGCTAGAAATTGATTAAGTTTTACCGTTAATTAACAACCGCCATTGTGACTGGTATACCACAAGATTTTGACCAGTTCATGACATATATGCTCAAATGATAGGGAGTGTATAAATGTCATGAACTGGTGGTACACCTGTTGCTGAGGTGGTTTATTGCTAAAACAGTATATTGAATTTTTGGCATGAAATGTCAAAACAAGGAATTTTTCTCTAACAGAGAGCTTGCGCATGTTCCAACCATGCTACTATTCGCAAATATAACACAGCTATTTGCATATCTCGACCAAGCAGATCGCACGCTGTATTTCGATCATCAATATACTGATATCATACAATTGTTCTTATTAATACTGTCATTTAATTTATAGTTCAATGAGGCAATCATGAACTATAGTATAACATCTGTAGAGAAAGGACTAAATAAAGTATCATATATTACATTCTGATACCAGGCTATGATGTGTCATTCAATAATGAATGAACATAGTGTAACTTTTCTATCATTATAAAGACTAAATTTCCAATGACTTTACATGTAGAAGCATTCAAACATCATTTGCTAAATTAGGAAACTCAAGTATGTTTTGCCGTCATATTATATGATGATTCCATCACACAATTTATAGAAATGGACTTTGCAAGACAGCAGCTGTCAGTAGCAGCGTTGAACAAGTACTGCGGAAATTATGACATTTCAATCAGATACAATTTTAATAAGCTTTAAAAAGATATATTGTGACAGACATGAACAAAATGTGCAGATCAATTTTCTAATGATATTGTGACGCATCAGCAACATAAAACGATTGACATGCAAACTTGTTATCGTCAACACTGTAGTGGCTTGATGGACATTACATCCAACTTAAAAAATGGACTGTAATATCTGTGAAAATAGGATGCCGCTTAAAAGGTTTCACAGCTGGAGGTTGTTTGTCATAATATCATTGTTGAAAGTGATTGACGCTTGGCTCAGTAAGAGAAGGGCTATATGAACTGAATGTCTGATATCATTGATTCCATAATGGAATTATTACATCAAAAATGCAATGCTTTGCCACCAGCAATGGAACTGCAAATGTACCTTATTTGCATCTGAATTATCAAGGGGCCGTAATGCATTCTTAAATTAGCATTGGCAAAAAAGTGGAATTTCCTGATTTTTAATTTGTCAGTCATAAATTTTAGCATCTTTTCTTTTCCTGATATGTTCCCTATTGTGTGATTTCCAGGTGAGTTATTTCATCCAAAGACAATTGGGCATACTCTGTTTTGTAGAGTTAATGGATAGTGCTCACATCTCACCATCCTACATTACATTTGGCTTTTTGCTTCTTTGTCCATTTTGTGAGTGCATCTGATGAAGGAGCTTATGCTTCAGTAAAAGAGTTGATCAAAGTGTGCTACCCTAACCAATTTTGGTATCAGTCGAGATCAACATGGCTCTACTTATAAAACAATAGCTTTAGAAATTTTTGTTAAGCAAATGAAGCTGATCTCTTTTCATATAACATGAATACAGCACTGAATAAGTGTTCAACTTTTATAATGGATGTGATATATGAGAACAGATTTTAAAATGATGAGAGTGAAAGAAATCAGTCAGAGCCTTCTTGAAAATCATGTTACATTCTGTCAAGTTGCATCAAAAGGCATCTTGCATATCACACAAAGTCTACTTACTCCTTTCTCACAAAAATTTTAAAGAACAAAGTACATGTAAATCAAACCAACTTAAAAGCAGTGTGCACTTTTCCATCCATCTCTGTTATGATTATGCTTTTTAAACCGACCAATCAAGTGATTTTACAAACATATTGCATACATGTACTTTGATAGAGTGATGACATCCATTTCAAAATAAATACAAGCTAATGTAAGCTCTTTGTATTTCATTCGTAAGGGAAAGGGTTTCAAATTGCTAAGCGTAAGCTGCATGAAATTTTGAAAGCCAAATGTGTTTCACAAAAATAAACTCAGGTATTAGGTATTGGCATAATTTCAAGATTCGACTTATATACCAGAATAGATTTGACAGACTGCAGTAATGGAAATGTTAGCCTTGCATTGATGTGCTAGCTTTGATACTAGTGAGCTGTCAAGAATGATAGTAATGTCATTTTATCACAGTGATTGATGTTAATCCATAGTTACAGGTAGTAATTGATGTTGATGTTTGGTATTGATAAGTGTCGACATGTGGAAGTAATAAAGGTGTTAAGAGAAACTGGAAGGCCATAACTTTGTAATATTTGATGACTATACGGAACAATTTGTTATTCTACTGTAGATGTACTGTTAGTGTAAGAAATAGCCCCATGCAGAATACATGGCATTCACCCTATACAGAACACACATTTCACCCTATACAGAACACATATTTACCCTTACAAACATTTTGTCCATGCCTGATAATTTTGATTCTCTATCACCAGGGTTGCTTCTTGTTCTTGTAGGTAATTACGACATATGAGGAGCCCTCATCTTTTTGTCTCGTATCTACCTTTATCATTTCAACCCAAAACTACCCATATGGATCCATACTAGACATAACCTCTCTACACATAGTCATATTTTCTTCAACAGTCCTACATCTATACCTCGACCTGTTCCTTCCACCCATAATGGCTTTTGTAGTACCTCTGTGCCAATTTTTGCTACTATCATTACAAAAATACATACATCTTGATCACTCTGCTTGATTCATATCCTTGCCTGCTCAAATTGAACCAAGTGAGGTTGACAAAACCAACCTGATTTGTGTACAGATTCTTGTGGATTCCACTTTTACCAAGCAAAATTGACACAGAACAATTACACTCTCACTTCACAAAATTAAAGTTTAAAAGTGAAACATAAACATTGAAGCAATGATTCATGAGTTATGACACTTATGTGACCAAAATCATGATTGACATCTTAGTCTGTGGTAAACCACAATTTTCTTTTTGTAAATACAGGTACACGTACCAGTATGGCTTTTATTGATCAAGACACGTCTTTAATCAACATTCCATGACAAAATAATGACCACAAAGGCCGGATGAAATGCGAAGATCCTCTACTTTGTGCTTCTGAATACAGAATACATCGATATCGTCTAATTGCAAATTTTCTTTTCTGTATCAATTAACTTTACAGATGCACCTCCCTCGTACCAGTCTCTCTTTGGTCAGATGCAGGAAGCCAAGAGGAGCTCCACCGGGGCCACTGATTTCTTTAAGAAGTTCCTAGCTGTAGTCCTAGGCACCCGTAAGTAGCTCTAGGTCGCACATTAGACCCCACTTGGAATCTTCCTAAGTACTTTTACACAGATAACTCATTTAGGAGAGGAAAAAGTAGCCCTGAGGATATTCGGATACATGTTATACATACACAATGACATGGAAACAAGGCACTATCGATTTTCTCATCATGTGCACTATATCAAGATGTAATTGAGTTTTTTCTGTTCATTTGTATTCCGGAAGATTAAATTGTCCCTGGATTCAAGACTTGCAGTAATCTAGGCTGTGTCTATAGAGATGCATTCCACACTTCCAATGAGAATACCATTACACACATCATACAGTCACCGTGACTCACTTTTCCCTGTGAACACACCACGTACATCAAACATTTTGACGCAAAGTCTGGACGTTCAAGTTATGATCAATCACTATGCATGTTGAATGCAAACAGCAGAGGCTGTTTTTAGCAAATAAGAAAATAAATGAATGATTGATTTGGTGTCATGCATTTGTTGACAACTATGTATGATTGCTGTTTGTAATGATGGTTCATCAACTACCTGCCGGTGTACAATATCCCTCCTAAATTTGTCATAAAATTTGTCAAAGTTTTGATGGCCCCCGGTGTCTGTATACTTGTGAGGTTCTGTGACAGTTACTGTTTGAATAGTCTAGAGCACCTTGTAATTTTAACCCTTTCACCCCCAGTTCCCTGTATACAGGTCCAACTTTACCATAGAAAACAATGGATTTGGGACAAACCATGGTGTGAAAGGGTTAAATATATACCTTGTCTGATGCAAAATTTCATAACCTACATGTATTAGTACCTTTTTATTCAATGGACATCTTTGTATTGCAATGAAACAACATCACAGCAGACTTTGTAGAATTACAAATTACATGCAGTAGACTTTAAGAATTATAAAGTACAGCTAGAATGAGGTATAAGAATTTCTCACAATTTTGATTCGGCATATGCAGGATCTCATCATGCTTACAGACCCAACACCTAATTTGAAACGGATACAGTTTAGCATTGTCAAAACTATCAGAGATGAAGCAATTTTAAACCCAAGGTTTTGCAGCACAAGCAAAAATTGTTATAATGATTTCATGAAGAGAAGTTAAGTAAAACGGATGAATACTCCAACAGTCTTGCATGGCTCTGAAGCTTTCAAGACAAAAATTAAAAGCAAAGTCACATGGTTAGTACAGGTAGATTTCATCTCTTAATGTCAATACTCTTGGCATAATAACACAAATCTAGAATAAGTACATGTAGTGAGCCAGCTCTGTTATCATCCAAAATTAGACTGCCTTTCTTTAAAATGAAAGGTCTTAGTCAAGAGTATTGAACTCATCTCGGTAACAAATCAAACATGTCAAGAATTCCATCCTTCATGAATCTAAAGATACTTATGATATCGTCATGGGTATGAAGCACTCTACTTTACATGTAATGCATCCGGGAGTCTGTGATGGACTGTATAGTGCCATGTTTGTTGAACTTTCATTTTCTTTGATTGTAGACATCAACAGATCAGCATAAGATGCATTCATCACATGCTTGCACTATAAGTTTGAAGTGAGTGTATAGCGAGATCTACCGACATAAATCCTTTGTACCCTACAGTATCTTCTTGTGTCCTATAGGACACAGATATGAGTCCTACAGGACTATAAAGACTGACATAAGACATGCCATACATGTACAAATCCTATAGGACACAGATCTGAGCCCTACCGGACTAGGACTGACATAAGACATGCCATACAAATCCTATAGGACACATACATGTAAACATTGCGTGAAAATGGCTGTTAAAATTGTTTCTTTCTCATAACCACAATTTTTGCCCTCCCTTACCGAAATGTCCTATAGGTCTACACTCCTCCTATAACTTATAGGAGTGTTAAAGCCTGTAGGACATTTTGGTAAGGGAGAGCAAAAATTGTGGTTATCATATAAGTTATAAGAGAAGTGTAGCCCTGTAGGACATTTTTGTGAGGGAGGGCAAATATTGTGGTTATTAGAAAGAAACAATTTTAATAGCCATTTTTACGCAATGTTTATGTGTCACATTTGCACTGACCCTAACCACTTAGGCATGCTCACATAATAAAATAGCCAGCTTCCTGACAAATGATAATTCTCAATGCCCTGTGTCACCATCTCCATGAATCTGTAGATTTTCTCACATTTTTCCGTCAGGAATGATGGATGGTAAATGTACGATGCGTACTGTATTCAAATGCCACGAACAGTGTCGATAGAATCTTGAGTCTTAATGTCAGGCAATCTAGAATGTTGATGGCAACAACTTGTACAGAAACATAAAGCAGTAAATTTAATACAAGTTATGTAGTATTTGTCAGAGCCAGTTCAGGATGACATAAAATGTGATTTGCTAGAGCCAGTGTTGGCATATAATCTTAAAGCTTAATTTCTGTTCTGTCACTGGCAAATCTTTAGCGACGTTTTATAGTCATGTTACATGACAATATTTGATGTAAACCTCCAAGCATACTCATGAGTTCATAAAAGTTACATGGTCAAAATTTTTTACATACCTAAATGTTTATAGCTACGTTGACGTGTTGGAAGTAAAAGTGATATTCTGTCATGTTATCTGTGAGTGAGTTGAATCTGCTTGAATGTATGCAATGCGCTGTACATGTACTGTTTAATTCCATCCTACAAGTATCTGCTTTCCATTTTCTTTTCTCGTAAATGATGCTTATCAGGCAACTTCAGTAAAGCCATTCTACCATCATTCACATAATGCCATCACTACCGGGTACTTGCACTGTCCGTTCACATCACCAGATTAGCTGTCCGTTCACATCACCAGATTAGCTGTCCGTTCACATCACCAGATTAGCTGTCCGTTCACATCACCAGATTAGCTGTCCGTTCACATCACCAGATTAGCTGTCCGTTCACATCACCAGATTAGCTGCCCGTTCACATCACCAGATTAGCTGTCCGTTCACATCACCAGATTAGCTGTCCGTTCACATCACAAGATTAGCTGTCCGTTCACATCACCAGATTAGCTGTCAGTTCACATCACCAGATTAGCTGTTTGTTCACATCACCAGATTAGCTGTCCGTTCACATCACCAGATTAGCTTTTAGCTGGCACCAATCAATCACAAGCTCTTATTGTAATGATAGCATAAAAACGTCAACTGCAATAACCATACAGGATTCATCGCTTGAATAGCATCCTAAATTCAAAGCCTAAGTTAAAGACTTCCGCATTTTTAAAATAGGCCAGAAATAATTAATTTGTTGAAAAACTAATTTAAGGAAGCCTGAACTACAGAAGCATTGATTTGTATCAGAAATTGTTCATATTGATTTTTAAATTAGACAGGCAAAAATCAGCGAGCCAGAAGAAATATTTTGAATAGCACCAATTCAACCCTTTGTTATGTTCGATTTTTTTAGTCAAAATATCCTTTGTACATTTATTGTACTGTACTGAATCTTAATGTGCATGGTTACATATGGAGCAAGTGCTTATTGATTGAAGATGACTATCTATGCTGTGATGAGGATCGGGTCAAGTATTTCTGCCAGGAGTCATTTATTTATACCCATGATGCCATTTTCAGTCCATGATGTTTTTGTAACTTACCTCTTAACCTGCATAATGTTGTGTAAAATATAGTGAAATTATAAGCCAATAGCATCATGACAGTGTTGAAATTAGACACATTTATCCCAAACAAACTCTGCTGTTTCATTTCCTTTTGCTGAGTTTAAAGTTTGCTGAATGCTCTTAAACATAAAACAACAGGATTTGGCAAAACCATGGCAATGAAATAGGTAAACTATTTGCATAAAGACTTACCTGGACTTCAAATGGTTAGCTGTATTTACACATGTGTGACATAGCAGCACTTGTAACTTTAAATACATTCTCTTAGCAATACTTTACATCAATGTCTCTTATTTTCAATACGAAGATCAGCCATTGTGGACAAACCCTGTAGATTTTCTCACATTTTTCCATCAGGAATGATGGATGGTAAAGTACTATATTGTCAAACTTTAAAATTAGAATTTCATTGCTTGACAACCAGACATATATATATTCACTTCAATTTCCAATTCTTGTACAAGATCCATGCATGGATTGTTTAATACCCATGTCTGAGAGAAACCTCATCGTGCAATATCAAGATAATACAATGCCTCTAACCTGACAATTCCAAACTTTCAGAAAACTGTTGAACACTCTATTTTAAATTCAAGAAAAAATCAGGCATCTCCAAGGAAACTTGTTATCAGAGAAAGACATTACTATAAATTTACGTATGTTTGACATGTCAATCAAAGTGGCCACTATTTCTGTGTTAATATATGGAGAAATTAAAAATTTCTATTTTCACCGGGAAAAAAAGACAAGACAAGCTTCAAAATGAGTCCACAAGTTTCAAATGAGTCAATACAAGCATCATATCCACAAAATATTGAAAAAATTGCAGACCAAATATCTGCTCCAGAAATGCATAATACTTGAATGAATGGTATAAGGCCTCATGCAACACGCACACTTGCGAAGTACACACCTCAGGTTGCCCTTCTTGGAGCTGCAGTGAAGCAAACACTAGCCGATTCAGACGGCACATGAAAACAGTGCAACTTTGGTCATACATCCATATTTCTGTGTGCTGACACAATAATGAGTGTTTTAGTTATTCTACATGTACCGTCAAGAAAAATGAAATTTTTGCATGAAAATGGCCATCTCTTTACCCATTCTACACTCCAGTCAAGAATTTAAGATGTGTATAATGATAACGTTACTTCAAAGTACCGCACAAGGTGCACTGGGATATCACGTGCACCCATCACCCACCTCTTCACATTGGACAATACCTTTCGCTAATATCCTCATGTGTACTTCATGGTATTTTCAATGTGACCTAGCCCATAGTATAATATAGAAATAACGGACGACGCGCTGACCATTAACGTTTTTTATGGGCAAGGGCGAGAGGAAAGCCTAAAATTAATGGGCTAGGCTTGCCGAGCCCGTTATTTTGGCTTTCCTCTCACCCGCACCCATAAATAAACGTGAATGGTCAGCATGGAGTATGTTATTTCCATTATATTATCAACGAACTCCAAACAAAGTCAAAAGTTACGAAAATTTCCTGTGCGAACGACAACGGGGCCCCAGAACTTGTCAGTGAGTAGTGCACGCACTGCAAAAATTTTTCAAATCCGGAGATTTTTTTGAAAAGTGTCTAAACTTGGCCCACAAGTGCACCATTTTATTTTGTGATTGATTATGATCTTTGTACAAATCACAGTTTTTGTTTTAGCTGTAAAGTTACTATGTTTATGATATTATTTATATTCACGGGCATGAAAACAAACCATTACTGTTATTCAGGTATGTAAGGGTAGCTCAAACCCCTAACTGGGACCGCCAACTGGGACTCCCAGTTGGCTTAAAATGCACTCTGGGACCGGTCCCAGTTCACTTCTGGGACCGGTCCCAGTTCGCTTCTGGGACCGGTCCCAGAAGCGAACTGGGACTGGTCCCAGAAGTGAACTGGGACCGGTCCCAGTTGGCTTCCAGGACCAGTCCCAGTTGGCTTCAAAAATAACTCTAGGACCGCGACCGTGGTCCTAGTTGGCCTCCAGGATCAGTTCCAGTACACTTCAGGGACACATCCAATTTGTGAACTGGGACCACTATGAAAAGACCCAGTTACTGGTACTTCGTACTAACAATCTGTTAATGTTTTCATCTTTTTACTCTGCCATAATCGTAGGTATACGCGACATTTAATAGATCCCAACTATTAAAGGCCAAAGTAATTTAATTCTTTGTTTGTCTGTGTGCACATACTAGGGTTTTTCCTACTGCCAATGGTTTGAATAGGATTTTACTGAGCTTTCCTGTTTACAAAATTTCACATCTTGTGGTATAACTTATGATGATCACGATGAAAGGAAGTTTCTGATGATTTTTGTATAGACCTTATGTAGTTACATGGAAATAATCAAGAAAATATAACGTGTGTTCTAATTTTCTTGTATGTGTTATAGTACTGCCTTCCCGCTCATGTTTCGAAACATTTGAGTTGGCGCGCTAAACAAAGAATTTCATTACTTTGGCCTTACTGCGATGTACTCATTCTTAGAACTAGTAATTAGTCCTGTGCTATGGTGTGTGTTGAAATCTTACTGCACGGATCACGTTGATAGAGAGACTGTGTACTGAATCAGATGAAAAAGGAGATGAAAATAACTGTGCAAGACTAGCAATTAGTCATCAAGGCTTTCATTACATTAAAAACAGCAAGCAAAACCTTTAACGAAAACCCGCTGTGTTTTAATAGAATTGCAATTCACTTGCAGTATATGACTGATATCTTAATTTGGACCTAGTTATATTTCTGAACAGATAGACATAAATAGGAGAGGGGCAACCATTAGTGCATGCATGTACTGGTACAGCAGAATCATTTCATTGTTATGCGAGGAAAAAATAGACATCAATGAGGTGATAATAGTCCCATTACATTTTAAGACAAAGGGTTTTGAATATACAAGTCAACAACATGCACTGCTTCAAAACTTCATTGACAGCTAGTAGCTATATGTAGTATATGCTGTCTCAGTGTTTTCTATTTCAGTCTGTATGTCTGTCATAGCTCTATGGAGCTACGAGTCCCAGAATTGAAATGAGACCTGACTGTCCTTGAATGAAACTGGGAGATGTTAGCTTTCCCACACAAAAAACATAGTACATAATTTTCACAACAGTACAGAGAATATGAATAAAACAAGTGCATACAATTGCTACAAAAGGCATATAGTGGGATGGGAAACTTCTTTCCCATTAATATTATGGTTTCGTCATTACAGCATGGAGGTACCTTACCTCCATGGTACAGTTCATTTGATACAAGTGTGTTTCCCCGCAATCATAATGGTCCCAGTTACGTCGAGCTAGTACGCTTCTGGGACCGGTCCCAGTTTGCTTCTGGGATCAGTCCTAGAGGCCAACTGGGACCGGTCCCAGTTCGCTTCTGGGACCGGTCCCAGAAGTGAACTGGGACCGGTCCCAGAGTGCATTTTAAGCCAACTGGGAGTCCCAGTTGGCGGTCCCAGTTGGGGTTTGAGCTACCCTTACATACCTCGTGTATTTGTGGTCATCACGTGGTTCAGTATGACCAATTAAAATGCGATGGACAGGGCATGGTAGTATAATGTCATTTGAAAGCAATTTGTGGGTAGGATTGGGATTTTCACAGACTCGTTAATGTTGTAACTCAAATTTTTGCTTATTAAGGTTTTGTGACTGAGTCAAGTTGAAGTTGGGAAATGAAATGTCAAAATGCATTATGCTGTAAGATGGATGGCAGGCCTTTTAAGACTTGCACACAGCCACTAGATTAACACATCAAACAGTCAAACATAGGACAAGTGAATTAACCATCATATCGTAATCCTCCAAATGGAATTCTAAAGTGACATAAATTTGAGGCAATATTTCTCATGTATGGTAGAATGCAAAATGCCGTGCGGTATAATTTTGCATCAAAATGGAGTTATTTTATTACAGTCAATGTGTCAATTTGCCAACAAAGTGGTAAAGTGATATCAAAATTGTAGACAAATTATAGAGTATTCATAGAAATTTGAAAATCAGCTAAATGATGATGATAAGTCTTGATTACTTGTGCTAAAAGCCGCAAAACAGAGACTGAATCAACCTATTGTGTATGCAGGGCAAGTTTGAGTGAAAGATGGCCGCATTTATCAAATAGACGGATTAATGACAGAGTGCGTAGTCCCATCATTGGATTGGTGAAAATGTAAAAAGCCTAAACATGCATGAAATGGAGGCAATTTCTGCTCTTTATGAGTGGAGCGCAGTGGACTGTGTGTGCATTTTGAGAATCAGTAAATGGGAATTGCTTGCATGTACTGATTGTCTCTAATGGGTGAATGATCAAGTCATCGGTTGAGTCTTGGTCAGAATTACGCTACTCTGTGAAAACTACTCAAACGCAAGATGAAGAACACGCTGGGTAATGTGGACACAGTGCTCCAGGGATTGAAACGAGATTGAATCCACCATCACATGGGCTGTCAATTTCTCAGCCAGATGAAATCTATTGCAATGCAATGATTTTCTTTAAAACCCTGGCAGCATCTATTCTCTTCTAATGTGCTCGCATTTAACATTTGTCAATTAAAAAGCTCCCCTCTTAAAAGGTGAAACTGAAGTGCTAGTAGAACCTTTGACCCCATCACTGTTTTGTTCAATAAAAAGTCTTCCGTTTCAGAGTGGTGTTCAATGACAACATTGCATTAAATGTTTAAGAAAAATAGATGTCAGGTGAATTTTGTTCATGCCCGTGACTTAGGGTATGCTTGGCAATTCATGATCTAAAAGTGATTTTTACAATAATTAGCAGCACCACACTGGTACATTTAAGTCCTTTAAAAGGCAAACACCCAAGTTCTGTAAAGTGGAACACCCACTTTCTTTTATGTGACAGACAGAGAAATTTAATGGATTTTAAACAGAATGATCATTTCCATGTTATCTTAAACTTAGCAATTTTGAGAAGACATACATTTTATCAAGAAAATAATTGAAAGAGACAGAACGAATCAGAGGAGTTTAAATTGAAATGTTAAAATTACTGTGTCTACCCATACAAAATTTCAGTTTTTTTAACATATTTCATATCACCTTGCAAAGAACTTTGGGTTTTGCACATTAAATTCAGAGTAAAGATTTTAGCCATTTGTAAAATCCAGTCTGAGTTTCCAGCAACTTAAGATTTAGTTGACTCACAATAATGGAGTTCTGCAAAATTAAACTGATCTTCAGTAGATTTTATAGATTGTAAGCAGGATTAATGTGTTTTCATTTGCAAAAATGGTAGATGTAGATTCAGACAGTGTTAGTGTTAGCCAGCCTATCTGATCTATCAACAGATATTAATATTCCATGGCAACAACAAATGAGACAAAATAGACCATTATATGTCACTAGAATACTCAAGTTCATCAAAGAGTGTCACATGTTGAACTCATTAGAGTACAAGGTTAATGGCAAACAGTCCTTTCATCCATGACAGTGGAAGTTGAAATTATTGCAACTAATGTTTCTTGTAATGATAAAGAGAAAGAATAAATCAGTTCATACCGGTGCCTATTGACAATTCATTATTCTTTTCCATTTGAAATAGAAATTTACGGATTTAGCATCTGATTTTGTTTGAGATGGCCACTGTCATCATGTACTTTGCAAACCGAATTTCATTGTGCAAGTTGAACATCAAACACTAGTATTAACTTTCACTGAGAACCTGTCCCCCTAGCGACCTTGTATCTCAGAGTGGGCTATACACTCAGTGGATGTGATGGTTGATTGATCACAAGTGACAAGTCATTAAATTTGCACTGCAGATATTGATAGCTGTAATGGCCAGGTTTGCTCAAGAAAGCTTTTGATGTCAACTCTCTTTGGATAAGAATTTATCCAACAGGATATTGTTCAGTACATCTAATGTGAAGGTCACGAAGTGAAGCCATCAATACCAAACATTATGAATTAGCATCATAATACAATGAAAATAATTTATCACTTTGTGTTCTTTGTTTTTATGTAAAAGACATGTACCAGAAACATTTGCATAGTAGTTACACATTAGCTTTTTTATGCACTTATGGCATGATTTCTGCAATTATACCCTTCCTTGAACATAATGGATGAAAGCAAACTTTGCACAAATTGATGTACAAGGCATTATGGAGTGCAAAGTTTTCTTGAGTCCCTTATTAGCACGGATGGGGTACATTATCTATTATTTCATAGTTTTGGCAATGCCAGGGAATTTATAGAGGTAGAAAACATCTGGGGCCACAGTGCTGGATAATCATGGATACAGTAGTAATCTTGGGGATGATGTCACAAATGTCACTGGTATTGACAAAGAGGTAATATAATTATAAATATTGAGAGGGATTACATTTGCATATTTTCACTCTATTCTAACACAATATATGTTGGTAAAAGAAAATAATTTGAAGTTGAAATTATTTAATATCATCTTTTTCCTTGAGCACTGTAAGGTTATTTAGGGAAGCTAAAATTGTTGTGTACCCAATGGTAGGTTGATTTTGAGACAAGTGAATCTTGGGATGATTGGCTGTGAAAGTGTGTAAGTTAATCACTACACTGAATTCAGTGTGATTCCTAGAGACACCCATCAAACTAAGAGAAGGTTTTTATTTTCACCAAGGGAGATAAAAATAGATAAAAATCCATTGATCCAGTTTTGATACTACCAGTGTCCATCAACTCATCTCTCTGAAATGGTTTATTCACATGTTGTAGGTCGACAAATACAAAGACAGGACATATGTTGTACCGATGTTAAGAGTATTCACAATGAAGGAAGCAATCACAATGTTTCTATCACACTGCTAAAATGTAATCAAAGTGAGAACTTTCAAAACTTCTCACACTGCTTTATGCAAGCTGTGCATATGTGTTACTTCAACTCAATGTATAGGTATTGTAATTGAGGTACATGAGCAGTTGAGTTAACAACCATTAGTAAATTTAAAATACCAAGAATTCTACATTAAGAAGTAAACTTTGAATCTTTCTTAGATACTGAGTGCATTATTTATTCCACAGAGTGCACTCAGCTAATATTTCTGTTCTGGTGTTTTTGTTTCAGTTGGATGTACGATTGGTATTGGTATCATTATGGCCATTCCTATTGCAATGATAGTCATGGGTAAGTGTCAAACCCTTCAGTTTAACCTTCTGATATGTGCTTTAAATACTGAAAGGTGATTGCTTAATGCTGTTATGTCTTAGTCTATACCTATTGATTAATTATACCTATTGATTATGTACACTTGAGAAGCTGTAGATATTCTAATGGTAATTATATCGCAATAATGTAAAGCATTTTAAAGGTTTTCCTTTGTTTTTTTTATTGTTTTTCTGTGTATGTAATGATTGACCACACTACTTCAAATAATTCTTTGCATGGCATTTTTTTATTTGAGCAGGTAGCAACCAGGAATGTAAAGGATGCCCTCTAGAGGCAAAACATGAAAATTACGTCTTTTGTGGTCCTTTTTCTATTGATGCACGTCAGTTCAACTAGTTGTATTTGCAGAAAGTTATTTTACTGTCACTTAGTGCCGTTACATTTTTCAATAAATATATCTATCTAATGAGAAGCTTTATCCAAATATTTGTTGAAAAATCAAATTTAAAATTTGGATTCAAGTGTTCAGTATTCATTCTGAACATACACATCATTTCATTCAAACGCCTCTCACAATTTTGTCATTTCCATCCATGAAATATACATTTCCTATGATAGAGTATGTCATTACAGTTTTGTAATTTATATATTTGTTCACCAAGGCCTGTTTATTTGTACCCCTGAATCATTGATCCACACATTTATTAAAGCAAACTAAAATTGTCTTTATTGTTTGTTCACAGGTTCTCTGTATCTCCATGATTGTCCCATTGAACCATACATACCAATCTATCTCATAGTTGGAGGTTGTTTTGGTGTGCTCAAGAATTTAGTGTCACTTGGTCAGAGAGTGAAACGACACAATGAAGAGGGAGGAGAACAGGAAGATAATGTCAAATCCGATCCTTTTAATTCACTTTTGAATTGCTTTCTATTGGCATGGTTCATAGCAGGTAAGATCAATCTAATTCAAATGATCATGTTTTGTCATCAATCTCAGTCTTTATATGCATGTTTCGTTGAAAACAGAATGTATGTGGAAATTGCCGAGGTTCTACTGGTAAATTACAATCATTTGTGTTTTTGGTATGTGTGTAACATTCACAGTAGTTAAACCAAGAGATTACAATATGATGTAAGGTAGATAGAAGGTGTTTGAAGGACAGGCAGTCACCGGTAACTTTATTACAGGTGTACCCTCAAATTATCAAATTACAAAGAACAAACTCTTCAATTTTCAATTAATTGGACCAAAGTCTACAATAATGGCCAAAACCTTAGATCAAAACTCTACATTTATTTCTGCAAACTGATTAGTCGAAATGCATATTTACTGTCAGTGGGTCAAAAGCAGCTTTATGAACATATTTTTGTACAATTTCTACATGAAGTGAAAAGGGTGTGTCAAAACTGAGTTTCATATATGTGGTATACCCTTGAGTTGATTTGTGTTCTTACACCTCTCTTCCAGGGAATGTTTGGATATACCGCTCCTATGAACCAGACTATGAGGATAAGAGTTCGGATTCCTATTGCTCAGAACCGTTGTATAAGTTTGCTTTTTGGCTGACTAACGCCACCTACATCATGCTTGTACTGTGCTGCTGTTGTCTGTGCTGTGCTGCAGGATGTACTGCTGTCAAGACGAAGTAATCACACACTATAGACACTATAGACTGATTCTCAGTTTACCCAGGATGCACCTCTTTCATCACATGCTTTGTTTTAATCTCCAGTGGTGTTTCAGAAATGGAGACAAGTGCATGTTCATTGGTAGAAACTGTTGTCATGGATTCAATGCGTCATGGTAGGACCTAGCAACTATTGTCACGGACACTGGTCATGACGAGACCAAGCAACCGTTGCCTTGGACAGTGTCCTTGGTGTGACCTAGTGACCATTGCCATGGAAACTGTCCAAGGTTTGACGTAGCAACGATCCTGATGGACAACGTCCATGGTGGGAATTTCAATTATTTCCATGGACACTTATCATGATGAGACGTACAGCATTAGTAATTATTGTCATATGCACTGTTGTTAAGTTGTGGGTCTAGGAACTATTTTGTCATGAACTTGTGCATGATGCGACTTTAAAAAATATATTGCCATCGGTACTGTGTATGGTCAGATCTACCAAATCAACTGCTAACATGTTAATTGTGAGACACAGCAACAGTTACACATGTAGGTCCACAACAAAACAAACCAGATCGTTTACTTATCTTGGTCTGAGAAGCTAACATCTGTTTGTTCAACCACCAGCTTGTGGTTTAATAGTCAAATGAATATGTGAAATTAAGTAAGGGCTTTCATGAGATATTGACTCAGTGATTCTTCAAAGAATTCCAAACAAGCTTTTATTTTTTTTCTAAACCAAATAAGAAGGAAAGAACTAGTAATGTGGCTACACAGAGTATCAGCCTGTATACTAATGACAATTATTATTTCATGAATTTCATAACACTTAATAAATTAACTAAATTACTAATTTTATAGTTATGCAGTCAGCTGATATCATTAAGAAAGATTATGAACAGTGAGTGCAATTCACAAAGCCATTTCATTTGCTTTGTCTAAATATTGTACAAACTATGACTTTTTTGGTGCATCCCATGTATCGTACATGTACATGTACATACACATTGCATATATATGTATTATGTATGTACACCCATTGCATGTATCATGCATGTACACTCTGCATCTATTGTGCATATACAGTCAGATTATCAAAGCTGTGGATGTTTTCTATTGAAGTCAGGATTACATTTTAAAAACAGGCATTCAGACTTCAGACAGCCACAGTCCACATGACTATTTAGATCTCAATAATCTGTCAATATCTGTCAATATCTTGTGTCCCATTCATTGATTTCCTACACTCAGCAACTCTCCAAAAATCAACATTCATGATTTTCATATTTTTGACGGTGTGCTCTCCAATTTATATTACCATCACTATCAGTACAACTCAATCACTATTCTATTGGCACACTCATACAATTAACCTCAATTTACATATTTGTGAATTATGATTCAATCAGCACCTTTCATGGAATCAAAACATTTTTGTTTGAAACATTCCTCTTCTTTATAGGGATCTCAGTATTGCAAAATATATGATGCAATTTCAAATTTTCATATACTGCTTGGTGTAATTTCAGTTTCTAATTTGCTGAATTATTCTAACTATTTGAAAATCTCGGTGCAGTTCTTGTGATATTCTGTTAAGGCTCACATACTTTGGTGTACACAGAGCACTCATGGGTGAATTCTATTACAGCTCTTACTGTCTATGTAATATGTAATATGAGGCTGATGTAAGAAGAAAGGTGTGCCAGTAAACATCCCATAGAAAAATGTGTCACTGCAAGGCAGTAGATTTACATCAGACCTTAGAGGCTGGCAGGAATAATTGTCAAGATTCAATGCTGACAAACTCTTTTTGGAGTGTAGTATTGTACCATTCCAGACTTCAAAAACCAAAACCTGATAAATGATTAAACTTAAATTGAAATAAATTTCAGTTTTTCTCTGTGAGAATGTCACCAATTACACTGTGACAATAAATGTGTAAATTGATTTTTTCTATTCAAAAGAAGCTATATCTATCAACTTACAGCGTTGTGTTTTCTATTGCTGCATATATTTATCTTTTTCTATATAATAAGTCCTGTGGATGAAGTATGTAAAAAATACATAAAACATTTTCATGACCAATAGCTGGATTTTCTCAGCTGAAAATGTTCTTTCTTTCGCTGCAGTTTTGTAAAATTTGACGTGGGTTAAAAGTTTACAGTATAATGGACTATACGACGCAGTGCAATTTCTAGATTTTAGTGGTAAAACAGAGCACTGCTTGTCATGAAAAATTAATCCAATGCAATTGTGTCTGTAGTACAAACACATACTGTACAAATATTATTATAGACCAAACATACATGACGTCATTTCAACAAAGGTCAGTCATGTGACTTTAAATTTCTCAGTAATATTCCATCTTTAACCTTGAATAATGCTTAAAATTTCTTCACATTAGGTGCAATTTCACACTACTTTTAGGAAATTACAACTACACCATCATTTTAGCATCCAGTAGCTGTTGTAGACAGGCTAGAATTTAGCTCCATTGGAGAGCTGAAAGTGGTATACATGTATATCATAGCTGATATCAAAATGAAAATAAGATTTGCTGATATCATTGGAGGGATTTGGGATCCAGCATCCCTTCAACACCCTTCAATTGTCATTAATTTAAAAATAATCTAGTCTATCTTTGAAAGGGTTTCATGAAGTAGTGTGATGTCAAGGCATTGAGGATTGTGGGAATATTTCAGCACAACTCTGTTTTAAAATTTCTTCAACAAGTGAATGGTACTTGGTCTGTATTTGAGTACATTTAACTGTAAATGCGATGTTTCATTACATTTTCACCAGTAATGGTTGGCTTATGTAGACTTTGGGGTTTAAGTAGTGGGAGCAGTACTTCTAGTACTATGATCAATGTCTGGTTTGTTCAAATACTTGTGTCTTTCCAAGTGAGGGAGTTGAGGGCGCTAGAATCAAAGGACTTATACTTTGACTTGATATTTGAAATAAAAAACTGCCATTTGTAAATTGACTAGGAGTACTGAAAACTTGTAAATCAGGATTTTGTGTATTGTATTCTACACAACGTTGTGCTCATACACAATAAATGTGCAATCGTTAAAATTGTGGTATACCATATTTAAGTGAACTTTCTCGTGATCCAACATGTTTGGATTTACTTTGATATATTTTGACAGGCAGTAGTTGAGGGTGTGTTTGATTTTTCAATGAGAATGTGTACTAAATAGTAATATTTATTGTGTCAAAAGGTGTAATTACCATGTGCAGAACTGTAAAGTTGATTTTATATGATGAAGTGTGGATCATATTACAAAAAGAATCAAAGATGTGATATATTAACAGAGACTGACCAGCTGATGAACTATTTTATGTTGATATTATTTATTATAAGTTTGAACTCTTTGTTTGTTCTTTCTTTTCGGTGACCTGAATCATAAAATTCAACCAAACCTGACTGTTTTCCTTGTTAGGATTTGAAGAGGAGTAAAGCCAATGTTGATTGGTCTACTGATATCAGTCATGTGACTGGAAGTCTTGTACAACTTGTGCTTGTCTTCCAATACCCTTGTTTTGTGGTAATGAAACCAAATATTTCTGGATGCTATGGTGTTTCATTAACTTGAAACGGTATATCTTATCCTTACAAGATCATGAGAACATAAAGGAGAGCAATTATCTCTGCATAAAACAGTTATTGTCCTCATTGTGTATTCACTATTAAATAGTGATAAGTCCTATCAGTAACGTGGTGGACTTCGTGCGCACTGCGTGCAATGGTGAGAAGACCCTCTTTGGGCTTTTGATGACAGGAGTCCTGCATCGTGTGAGAATAAACAAGTGTACATGTAATCAAAATTGGATTACAAAAGCTGCCAGCGAATGTTAATATGGTGTGTACAGACAGTCTGGTTTGGTAGAATCTTTCATTTGTGTTGAATCTGAATATTATATTGTACAATTGTAATACTTTTTTATAATTCAAATGAGTTGATATGAAAATAATTGTTATGGGATGGGTGACTTTCACAATATGAAGTGATGTGCATATTCTAAGGGAATAGGGTTTACATGGTGTACGGTTACGTAACAAAAATTTGAATATTTTGTAAAACTACAAACTCTATACATCAATAGCTATGCATTAAAAACCTGCTAAATACATTACTTTGTCTGTCATATTTTACTAAATTCGTGGAACCCATCTCTCTCTCTCTCTCTCTCTCTCTCTCCTCCTCCTCTCTCTCTCTCTCTCTCTCTCTCTCTCTCTCTCATTTCCCTTAAAGCTCTTTGTTGATGTCAATAATCTGATTTTATCTGACTTGAGCATACGTTTTTTGACCTCAGTTGACCTATTGTGGCCTGAGCTAGCCTATCCTTCCCCGGCTGGGCAGACGTGTTTTATCATTTTCACTTTTAAATAGCAGACAAGTTACTCGAAAGATTAGTTTTTATCGGAGCAGAAATGCACAATATTAAAATGGAAATCGGAATATAAAGTGCAGAAAAACTGTAACTTTAAAAATGAATATTTCCTTGTAGGAATTCTCTCAACTTATACCTTCAAATTAGTTACATCATGACCATGAATTCAAATCACCAGTTAAAGAATTCAACATTTTGAACTTCATTAACCTGCAAAGAGTGATTTTTGGAATAGTACCATCAAATCATAGAGAGTACTGCGAAGACGTTTTTTCCAGTATTGTTAAAAAGTTTGTAGATAGTAATTAATGATTTTTATCGACTTTCAAGTACTTCGGCTTCGCTGAAAATACAACTTCCCATTTACGACTTTACTTTGCAAACGTCGTGGAACGAGTTCTTTTGTCACATTAAGTTAACGTTTCAAACGGATATTTGGGAGAACAGAACGAAAAGTGACTGTCGTAATTGTACATTTTATCAGGAAGACACGCAAGCTTCTATCAAGCTTTGTATACCGACGATGTTTACTTAACTGACTGAATCTTACACAATGATTTTCTAGAATCAACATTTTTATTCACCGCTGATTTATCACAAATTGATGTCGCACTGCCAACAGTCAGTTTTTTAAAGTTCTTAAAACAAGTGTCCATCAAATCATGGATTTAAAAGAAAAATGGGAAAGCATGCGTACATTTTGTATAAACAGTTTAGAGTGAGTTTGTGATGGCCTTCAGTCAAATGATGTGATAACATAGTATTCGTATGACGTCACGCTTGTCGTCACGGACACAAAAAGAGATGCGCACTGAAGACAGTGACAGGGGTATGTGATGCCTAATGTGTTCCCAACTTCACTTCACTTTTATAGGCCTTGCAGTTGATAACACTTCGGAGGGTTAATTCAGGCGTACAGTAGGGTCATGTTTTAGCTAAGCTTAATAGGTCATGTTTTTGGCTGTGTTTTTGTATGCCAATACGGTTACTAACTGGTCGAAAATGTTTAAACAGTAGTTTGAACTAGAAATGAGCAGACTTATGACAGAGGCGACATGAAGGCAATCCATCACAGTTTAGCATCATATCGTAACGACAGGCACCACTAATCCTGGCATTATAATCTTCCAAACATTAGGTTACTGCAACAGTATTCTGAGATAAAATGATATTACGAATCAAGTATAATTTCTTTACTTCCATAGTAAATATAGCGGGCAATTTCTCCAAAAGTATTGTTCATAGTTTTGATATCCTCAGGGTTGTGTTCGATGCCATGGTAATGGTAAGCTAACTGAATGACATGCATGTGAGACCAGTCCGTTTTATATCCGTGTTTCCAAAGTCTTCCCATGTCCCACCAGTCGGTCCAGTCTGGCCGTGTTAAACGCGTTGGTTCGATGTTTATGAGATCAATATTAGCAGATGCTATTTCATAGGGTAGAATCTTTGAGTTGTAGTAAAGACGCGTCTGGTCGTAATATTCGTACGAATCGTAAATAAGCTTCATGAACTTTGCCTTTGGAGCTGACATCACGACTCCATTACTCAAGCCCAACACATCCAATCCCATGGTGCATTCGTATCGTCGGAGAGGATTAACATTTTTGACAATTATTGCATCTGTGTCAAGATAAACTCCTCCGTATTCCAGCAAAATGTTGACTTTAGTGATGTCACATCTGTGTCGCACGTCAATTACAGGTTTCCCGAAGGTTTCCGACGGCTGATCTCGGTGTAACACTTCCAAAGTTGGGCCAGTCATTTCTCGAACAATGTCCCACCACTCTCCCCTTGGTTCTGAATCACAGTGGAAGACAATTTTCTCGGCGTTTTGGATGGCCATGGCGCTTTTTACGCTTAGAAAGTGGTGGAATTTAAATTCCTCTGACGTGAACCAAATGTAATGGACAATGTTAGGTACAAGCAGGGGATCGCTTTCTTTTGGTTTGGACGGCCAATGCATAGTCTGAAGAGTCGAGTCACCGAAGTAGGCCAGCCTAGCCAATTCACCAAAAGTTGTATTAAGATACTTAATTTCATATTCTGTGTATTCCTTGTCATAAAAATCGTAGTGCAATTTCAACGCATAATTGTTCGAATGGTCGATATTACCGAAAAATATATTCTGTGATTTATCTTCAACTCCAATGTGATCTAGACGACGAAATCCTCCATTTTCAACGTACACAGATTTTGAATAATTGCGAATAAGATCTTCAGGCATTCTATCAGTACCGATGGTTTCGTTGTAGCATTTGAAACACTCGAGCCACTTTGTTAGAAACGTTGCATTTTGCCGAGCGAGCATGATTCCTGGATTGAGACCAAAGGATTCTCGAGCAATAACAAAGTCATACTGACGAAGGATATCAAAGGACTTCAAAACTATCACGTCATTGTCCACGTAAATCCCACCATGCTCTGAGAGAGTCTGAATTCTCGCCAGAATCGATTGATCACGTGGTGACTTTATCACTTTGCCGTGTATTTGTGTTGGCGGCTGCGCAATAACTAGTTCAACTCCTGCAACTTCTAAAGCTTCAAACCAATAATGCCGCGAGTTCGGTCCACTACGCTCCGAAATTACATCTGAATCAGTATGCAGAAATATTTTATCTGGTTTCAAAAATCTTCTTACACTTAAAATGCTGAGGAGATGGTGCAATTTAAACACCTTTTCACCAAACCAGATGTAATGAACAATATTTGGAATTACAATTTTGTCGTGAGATTTCGCCATCTCTCTTGTGCTTCTTTGAAAGACTTCTCTCGGTTTAGTTACTGACAAAGCCCTTATTCTTTGTAGAAGTTCCATTGTTTCGCTGCTTTGAAGGATGTTTATGATTTCGTAGTTGATTAGGAACCAAATTGGGACGACCACAAATAAAAGAATGACTACAATTTTAAGTGTTCGTCTTCTTCGTCCAGACAAGAGTGCCATGTTTATTCTGTAAAACAAAATTATCAGCTCTTCGTTATGTTTTAAACGGTATTTGAACTGAATCTGGTTCAAATGTTGTGAGTGATTTATTTAAATCCTAAATTATAACAATTGAAAGGGACAAAGCGTTTAGATACGAGGCACTTCATCGATTATCGTCGTTCTGGTGTCTTAAACTGAAATGAACCCTTTGCAACATCAAGGTTTCTGCCGAGTAACATCGCGTTTCATGTGAGCTCAAGAGGGCGCTATTCAATAGGGCACGGCAACAGGAACTATATCGAATGTTCAGAATGCCACCGTGTTGATCCAGATAAGTTTACCTCCACAAGCCGAAAAATGTATCTAACTCCATGAAATAGACATGAAGTGGATGATACGGTATGATGTATACTCACCGAACCAACGTGGGTTTTGGACGGATTTTCAGAGTTGATCCGCACACATCAACTTTGGCCAATAGAATACAACACTGACGCTGGCGTTCAGACTTCTTGTTCAGTCCTTAGAAAGAACCTGAAATTTCTGGTCAGCCGTTCTCATGGTTTACAATTAAGTCAGTGTTATCACCCTTCAGAAGCAATAAAATGCATTCATTTCAGTCACTACTGCTTCGTAAAATCGTCCGCAGCAACTGATCAATAGTAGCGTTCCCTCAGTGGCTCCTGTCGGGGTCAATTATTCATCTGTCCTAACTCGTTCGTTCGGTAATCTTTGACCTTTTCGAGATTGTGATTTGATTTCAAATCAGCTGTTCTGTTTAACTGATAACCCTAAACTACCGATAGCTTGAATTGAACGGCGGCCTCTATGAGACTTTTATTGCAAATCAACTGTTTTGCCGTACCGATAAACTGCATGTACCGTGAATAATGTGACCTCTGTTGTGATAAGGCATAGGTTGAACTCTAACTCATATGCCTCATGCATTGACAACGTACCTTTCCACCTTTGCAATATCACAGTCACCTGTTGTCTATTCCGCTTTGCGTCTATATGTGCCCTATAGACGTGTGTACATATGCTTCTCAGGCACATGTACACACGTCTATGGGGCGCATATAGACGCAGAGCGGAATAGACCACAGGTGACTGTGGCAATATTAATGAACTGCGGTGAACATCTTTTTCATGTTTTACACCAGATCAAACTTACAGGAGGAAACTTTTTTCGAACTGCAGCAAGTAAAGAAGTATGACGTGAATGTGAAGAAGATTTTACTTGAAATTATGACCACACAGCAATGACCACACAGCAACGAGAGGTTGACAATGTCGATAGGGATGCCATGCAAAAGTCCTTTATTAAAGAAATGTTATTACAAAATTCTCAAGGTATAGAAAAAGTCCTTCTCCACAAAATGGTAATTCTTGAAAGAAAGTAGATGCAGACAGACTCGAGCAATAACCAGCAAATTCGAAAGCTGTACTATTTGAATTATTAGTCATTTACCTTAATTATACCTTTTCTCCGGCAAACGTAGGTGGCAATATAAATGTGCTTTTACAGTAGCAATTATGGTCACGTGGTCCTGAAAACCCACGTTGACACGCGGCCATTGTTCATCGAAAGCAGAGTAGAAAATCTTCCTTCGAAAATGCCAATGACCCATATCCTTATACATGCGAATTTGTATTAAAATATATTGACTGATCAGAAATAAAATTGCAAATGCCTTGTTCCGGCCCGTCTGTTGGCAAGATATTTCAATGTTTTCACATCCACCTATTCTACTCTTGTGTTGTAAGTCTAACACCTGGCCCACCCCCTCCCCGACACACTTTGAAAATTGTATTCAAATACATTCCATATGTGGTGTTTACGTCCACCCTAAAAGAATGTTTTCACCAAGATAACGTTGAAATTATTTGATCTTGTCAATAACTTCATTATTCGTGATTAAGTCTGTTTATCGTTGTTTAGATGTCTGTATTTCTCACGCCCCTTTCTCGGCTTCTTTTGATTTCACAGCCACATTTTCTAAATCAACCACTTTTTCTTTCTCAGTTGAATCTTTCTCAGCGTCTAGCACGACCTCTTCTACCACTGCGTCTTTCCTTTCGTCTTTCTTTTCCATTGGATGTTTTACTTTGCGTATGTAGTATTCATCTTTCTCTCTTCCATTTCTTTCAGTGGAGAGTTTTTCACGTTTTTGTCTTTTGATCTTAGAATATGTTCATGACCGTCGTCTCTTTCAAAGCCTTTGTGAAACTCGTCTATGTTGATACTTTCTTTGATCGTGTCCTTCGATCCAAAGTAAACAAATCGCGCTATTTCTCCGAAGGTGGTGTCCATCTGCAGAATATCTTCAGGTTGGTAAGTTTTATCGTGATTAATCCACTTCAGTTGGACACACAGCATGTGTGACCAGTCCCTCTTGCCATTTTCCCGCCACAACCTTCCCATATCGAACCAATCCGTCCAGTCCGGTCGCGTCAACCGAATTTCTTCAATGTTCAGGCTATCCGGATGGTCATTGCCAATGCGATACGGCTCCATGGCAGAATTAAAGTGGTCTTCAGCATCGTTAAAGAAGTGATATGAATCATAGTAGTAACGAAGGAATTCTGCACCCTTTTCTGCCAGCATCACTCCATTATTAAGGCCGTATACGTCCAATCCCATGGTGAATGGGAAGTGTCTGATGGCATCCAGACTTCGAACGATGAGCGTGTCTTCCTCGATGAAAATCCCGCCATACTGGAGCAAGACTTGCAATCGGGCAACGTCTGATCTGTAATGAACCTTTGGTAAAGCTCGACCAAAAACTTCTGTTGGCTGCTCCAGACGAGTTACGTTTAATTTGGAGCCGGCAATTTTTTTAGCTTTCTCCCACCATACACCGGTTGGCGTAGCATCTGTGTGAAACATAATTTTCTCTGCCTTCTGTATGTGGAGGGCGCTTTTTATGCTGAGGAAGTGATGGAAGTGGAAATCGTGGCGACCAAACCAGACGTAATGAATAATGTTGGGAACAAGAAGGTTTCGAATGATATTTGGCGGCCAATCTCGTCGTATCGAAGGCGTTCCATAGTATGCCAGTCGTGCAAGCTCTCCAAAAGTGGTGTTGATATACTTCACCTTCATTTCTGTCTCTTCCAGAAAGTAAAGATCGTAGTAGAGTTTGAGGGCGTAATTCTGGTAATGGTCGATCCGTCCGAAGAAAATATTGTCCTCATGGTTGTCGGATTGCAATGCATCCAAACGTCTGAATTTTTTGGGTTCAACGTGGACAGTTTCTGGATACAGAGCAGCAATTCCGTAGAAACTTCCTTCAGGGGAAAACGAATCAGTGCCGTACATTCTGAACTCATTCAACAGGTGGGCAAGAAAACTGACATTGCCCTTACTCAGCATAATACCTGTATTGAGACCGCTGTTCTCTCGACCAATCACAAACTCGTATATCATCAGTGGAGAAAAGGAATTGATAACGATGACGTCATCGTCGAGGTAGATGCCGCCATATCTCTTTAAAATTTGAATGCGGGAATGGAAATGCTGCGTTTTTGGATCCAAGGTGATATTATTTATTTGTTCTGTTGGTTGAAAACGGACCGGAGTAAAGCCAGGGATTTCTCTCGCCTGTTTCCACAATCTACCACTCTCTACACCTTCCCTGAAGTCCATGTTGTCTGAATCAACCATAATGTCAACGTTCGTGTGGAAAAGTATTTTGTCCGGTTTTAAAATCCTCTTTGCACTCGCAATGCTGACTAAGTGATGGAATTTAAACGCTTTCTGGCCCAACCAAACATAGTGAACAGTATTTGGTACGACAGGTTCCTCATAGGGTTTGAGCACGCCCGCCTGATATATATTTAAACGCCTGGTTTCACCTGCTTCTTGTAGATGCCGTGTATTGTCTCTGTTGATTTCCTTAGCAACAGCTTTGTCCTTGTTCACTTTGTCATCATTTGATAACCTGTCAGCGAGTAGAAAAAGTCCAAGGGCCATCAATGCGACAAGGATCAAGCCTTTCCATAGTCCTGAAGTTCTTGATTCGACCATCCTGATGTTGATTTCTGCAATAAAGACGAAGACATGTTTCTTAGTGAGGTATATGAAAATGTTATTGATATGATGCACTGCCATCCGTTCCCGATTAAAGCAGCAACCTTGAAATTTCATAATCGTATGATATATATTGGATACATTCTGAACTTGAAATCAGGAAGGAAAATGTATTTAAAATTGCAACAGTCACACTATCACGTGTAAAGGAAAGGTCATATGTGGCAAAATAAATCTTGTCATTGACGTTATTTCTGAAATCAATTGCAACAAATTTAAACAGATTGCTAGATGATGTAGCCTAGGCGATGAGAATGAATGATACATTCCACAGAAAATATTACTTTTGGAAGTATTTCGAAGTATGCATAATGACATGTCAGCGAGACTCCATGGACAGATGTGCATTATGCATTCACAGATTATCAAGCTGGCGATTTGCAAGGTCAGAGCGGATGCTATGACGTCACGGCTTGTCTGTGATTACCACCGATCAAATACATATCTTCTACATTGTTCTTATCTTTTCTTTCCGTACATTTGACGATGTCGCCGTTGTGGCCATGATAATGCTTCACGTACCCGCTACTCCGAAACGAACGATGAAAGCGATCGTCTTTGAACTAATGCAGATATCACGGTCTTTTCACGAACAAATCTGAAGATACAGTGATTCAGTGTTTTGCTTCGCTATCGAATACTGTTAAACAAGTCTTACGTATACGTCACGTAGTGGGATCACTCTTTGTTGATCAAATCCGCCGTGATTTCATAAACAGCTAACAATGAAGCATACGTCGACACACATAAATTAAATGTACAACACACACATTACACACTTTTCAAATTACATTGCGGACAAGGACAAGGCTGCCGGTGCATTTGGTATCGGCACGTTCTGTAGCATGTTCATAGAGGCAAAGTCAACATTCCCCTTCATCTTATTGAAAGCTTACCTTTGTACCACTACCTGAACATTCTATGATCTGTTTTCGCTGGAGTTGACTTCGGTGGATTTAGTCCCAACTATATACTGCTCTACTCAACACAACATGGCGCGTTTCTATACGCGTTTACCTTTCTGATCGTTTAGTTTATCATTAACCGACTTGTGACCTCGAACAATTATTAACTTTTAAACCATACTTGTTGCTGACATTCTATAATATCGTATGAGGTGATCGTAAAGACACTCGACCAGGCCACACTTACGTTTGTTTTGTCCCTTTATGCTGTAGCGAAAAGAGGACTAGCATTCGCAGACACATCAAAGATTAAGCTTACAGGCAGTGGGGTAGTGGCCATGAGATATTGAAAGTCGTGGGATATTTTCATACGGAAGATGGGGAAGGGGAGTACATGTAAGAACTTGACGAGTGATGTCTTGTATGTTTTAAACGCCAGATCCTGAGAAGTATGATTTTGCTAACAGAATATTATGTAGACTGCCTTCACTCAGCTGTCGGGACACACACAATCCATGGCACGGCACCTACCTCAGTTGGCAGCACCTCTAAACTACGTCAAGTAGGCCCGAGAAACAGGAGAGACTGTTCGTATAAGTATTTTGCCAACCAGAAACATTAAGAACAGAAGTTGTACGTATAAGAAATATTATTGTGTGTGGGTGTGTTTCTATTTGTCCGTTCGTCTGTACTTCCATGGAGCTAGAAACGGACAGTTTCTAGCTCCATGGTACGTCCCTGTACGCGGGAGCCTTGTCTGACGTCTCCGTTTGTGTCTGTGTGTCCGCAGCTAGCGGACGACACTATATCGTCGTCCGCTGCATTACGTGTAGAAGTGAGTTATCTGTAGTTTGCTATACTACAAGTGCGTATTGTTCTGTAATGGTGATAATGCGACGATCATTTTCACTTTGAATTTAAGTATGCTGTAACTCACCTTAAAAATCGGATATCAGACGGTTTTGGCTATGATCTGTACAGGCAAGCCAGCTTCCTGTGTGCCCATAAGATGTCATAAACGGGGTAACCACGAGGGTTTACCACTATGTTCGCGTTATCAGAAGAGGATAGGCCTATTGAGTATAATCGGGGATTTCGCTGTAAGGCATGGATCTATTAAAGACTGATTGGAATGTCCGTTTGTTAGAAGGTGACACAGTTGAATCCACCATTCTATCAGAAGAACTCAATGACCGCCAACTGTTCAAGGTTTCATCGGGGTGTTTACAAGAACAGTTTCCGATTGTATGCAAATTTCAAAGTTGTTTTCCACTGATATGTCAGTGCAGCGGCTAGACGCAGGGTGAGTGTGGATGTATAAATCCTGGGTCACACGCAGTTTCCAGCTATCGTAGCGAACAGCTTGGCAACTTTTCCAGAATGATAGTATTGATATGAATAATGATAAACAAAGAGTCTCAATATAGTTTCTGCTTGGATGTAGCATCCATGTTTTCTGTTACAGTGGAATATACATTCAACAAATACAATTCTCACCTTTTCCCGATATGCGCTTATAAAGGTAACATGTGATTATGAAAATCTCAAAAAATACCATCTTCTCTTCTACCATGTGTCTTTGGACGGGAATAACATCTTCGACGACATTTTCGGAATTTGGACCACAGGCCCTATAAGCTCTATTTTATTAACACTAAGTTTGGTACTCATTGACAATTACAGTTTATCAGGAAGAGGCAAATCACGGTATTAATAGTAAGCCAAACACGTGGAAGCCGCTTTCTTGAGAGCTTTCCGTTGCTGAAACAATGCATCGTCGCATGTTTAAAATCGTTCAGCTTGTAACCAACCCCCTTACTTTGCGGGGTCATATGACAGTGACAGTGACGAAGTGGCTATTGTATTCAAAGGATCAGCCATAAATCAAGCATATGAATGCCTGTTTATCGCAAGCGACGAAATCTGAGCAAACAGTAATGCTTGCTATATAAACAAGCAACTGTGTACAGTCCCCATTTCTGACCACGATAAAGCCGAGCAACATACTTTTGAAGAACAAACAACCCTCGGGCACTATAAAAACGAATTAAAATTGAAACACATCAAGAGGCAAACACATCATATATCATGAAGGCATACATAGCGGCATCGTCTTTTGCTTTATGTGGACGTGCATGCAGTGGCTGTGATCAGGCTATGTTTCCGTTATCAAGCCTTGAGGAAATAGAAAAGGTCGGTTCCATTAAAAAAATCTGAAAATTAATGCATAATTTTTGAAATGTGAAAAAAGTTTAGGGTTGGGAGTTTTAAATATGGTATGCCAGGTTACCAGAAACACGCATACTTTTTATTTGCTGTAAGACAGTGAACTGGGCCACAGATTATGCAATTTTCTGGCCAATTGATCATGATACCTGACTGAATTAATGTAGAGAACACGGTAGCCGCACTATCATTCTAGCTTATAGCACTCTGATCTTAGCCCGGCTCAACGATGAGTATAGATTTACACGCTCACACGACATAGCAATGCAACTGATGCAGCTTGTACTTTTCGACGTTTGAACTTTTACCGATAAATGAACCCTGAGTCGATATAGAACACGCCACTTTACAATTACCAGGTCGACAATTGAAATCAGCATATCCGTCCATTCATTGCTGACACTGACAATCACGTGTTAACAGCATGGACTTCAAAACTTGCATTGTATGTCTATTAGTGTTAACTAGTGATTAGCTGGTGACGGGTTCGTGGCTGTCGTAAACAAGATGATAACAATAAATTTCCATCTTGATGTTTTTAAGTCAAGCTGTTTTATTTGCCTTTCAATCTCAAACTTGTTGAAGTTACATGGCTGTTCCACTCAAATAAGTTGCAAAATCCTTCGAAAGGAGCAAACGCACTCGAAGGTTGGTGGAAGGTTGAACGCGAATACTATATCATGACTTCCCAAAAATGTATTTTTGCATTCCTGTAACAAAACACCTATTAAAGTTGGCTTTTTAATATAAGATTTTAAAAATTAAATCCAAAATATACAAACACATCAAAGGAAATGATTTCGGCCATCACTGAATCTTGTTCTACTACTTTTTGAATCGGTAATTTTATTATTTACTTTTATTTGTCAAATGTTAGGAGTTTTTCACACATAAGTTCTGGTGATCCGTAATAGATCAAACGCGCAACTTCACCAAAATTGTCATCGAAACACCGAATCTGTTCCGGGTCGTGTTCGTCTCCATGATAACTGTAGATCCAATGGATAGCGTATACGTGCGACCAGTCAAGTTTGCCTTCGTGGCGCCATATTCTCCGCATATCCCACCAGTCTGTCCAGTGCGGTCGAGACAATCCCGTTGTTTCGATGTGAATATGGTCTGGATTTTCAGCTGATAATCGGTACGGTTCCATCACGGAGTTCCAGTTCCACTGAGCATCATCGAAGAACTTGTACGAATTATAGTAAACATTCAAGAAAGTCGAATTTGGAGCTGACAAGATTATTCCATTATTAAGACCGACGATTTCCATCCCCATCGAGTACGGATATTTCAATAAAGGTTCTAAATTTTTGGTGATTATAGTATCAGAATCGAGATAGATCCCACCATATTTCAATAAAATTTGCATACGTGAAATATCAGATTTGTGAGGAATATTACCAACGCTGCGGCCAAATACATCGTTAGGCTGATCACAATGGACTATCTCGAGTAAGGGACCTGCAATTCGCTTAAATTCTTCCCACCAAAATCCGCCGGGCTCCGCATCTGTATGAAATAGGATGCGATCTGCTTTCTGGATGTGAACTGTGCTTTTGGCACCGAGGAAGTGGTGGAACTTGAACTCGTGAGGAGTGAACCAGACATAGTGAATGATGTTGGGAACAACATTCTTGGCTCCCTTGGGCGGATGCCAGTTTGTTGTCGAATATGAAGGACTGGCATAGTATGATAATCGAGCCAAAGCACCGAAGGACGAGCGTAGGGATTTAATCTGCTCGGGGTTATATTCTTTCTCCATCAGTCCGTAATAAAGTTTGACTGCATAGTTATCACTGTGATCGATACCACCATGGAATAAATTACCCCAATCATCGGGACCTTTCCAAGCATCCCGACGACGAAATCCAAATTCCTCAATGTGTACAAGTTCTGGATAATCCATAGCAACGTCGAATAATGCATCTTCTGGATCGAAGTGACCTGACTGGCTATTGTGAGCGTATTGGTACCAATGTTCTAGGAATGGCGCCCGGGGCCGAGCTAAAATAACGCCAGTACTCAATCCAAAATCTTCCCTGCCTATAACAAAATCATAGTAACGTAAAGTTTCAAATGATTTCAAAGCGATGACGTCAATATCTAAATAGATTCCCCCATGATCACGTAACATTTCAATCATAACCGCCAATCGCAGGTAATTTTTATTTTTGTAGTCTTGTTCTCTGTTGTATTTTGGCCCCTCCCACGGAACGACTTTGAAATTAGGAATCAGTTTTGTCTCTTTCCAATATTGTTCTGAAGCTTCGTCACCATGTTTTCCCATGTCTTGAATGTTCGTGTGGAACCATATCGTCTCGGGTCGTATGTGCCGAAATGCTGCTTTTAGCGCCAGCAGGTGATGGAATCGAAATGGTTTTTCTTCCAGCCATATAAAATGAACCACTTTCGGCACCACTGCACTTTGACCCTGCTGCAGGCGCTCTTGCTTCATTTTGTCATTGAACGGGCGCCTGGGACGAGCCTGTGCCCCACCAACGAAGTCGATGTGTTTTTCAGATTCTTCATACTGGGGTTCACGAGTACGGCTAACGTGGCGGAAGAGAATGGTTACAACACCCACTGCTAGGAGAATAAGTAAGAGCCGAATTCCCCGGATGATAAGCCTTCTACTTGCCATGGCAACTGGAACTAGACTGAAATCAACAAGAAGGAAAAATGTCACGTTGAAGAAGAACGATATCATTCAAAATAGTTTCACGATTTTGGAAAGTCAAACGGGTTATGTGAGCAAATAGTCTAGGCTAAAATTACCCATGTAATGCATAATTGTATGACACTTTCAAGATCCAGTACTAAAGGTAGTAAGATTTACCTGGAAAAGGTTCAAGGAATGCCCTTTTTCTCATCTACCACGAGATATCCGAACCTTCCCATTACCTGTCTGATGCAAAAATGATGTCCCATGAGGATGAAAAGAGCGAAGTTGCTCTCATTCTATGTAGTAAAGTCACAGAACCGGTAAATTTTGCTCATCTTTTTCATAGTTATGATGTACTTGACCGGGTCTCGCGCTCGGAGTATATATAGTATATATATATATATATATATATATATATATATATATATATATATATATATATATATATATATATATATATATATTATCGGGCATGTTTCTTGTATAACACTCAATTGACATAACATAAACTTTTTTAAAACCCACACTTTGTGTTAAACAGCTTCACACAGCGATAAAACAAGCGTATCCGACATGCAATGATGATCTCCTGCTGACCCAGTATCTGACCTCGATTTGCAAGGTCATGCACGTGCGCTGATCGTGTTTACTGTACTCCTATACTTGCCTCTCTTTAGACAATGAGTATTCCGAGTTAAACATTAACGCGTGACTTGTTTACTCTGACCTTATGTTATTTCATGTCAACGATTTCAAGCGGACGCACAGACACCATCATACATCAAAGCATGGCATGATTTGGGAAAAAAAGTCTTGCAAACTAAAAACCGGTCAATAGAAAGACAATGTCAAGCAACAAAAATGATAATAACGAAAATAAATTGTAAATAAGATTGAGTTATGGCCAAAAGTCTAAATTTCTTGTTCAGGGGTAATCACGGAAGTCAGTATACAATTGCTCTAAGTCCAAGGGACCGTGTTCTGACTGTTCACCACCAAATATAAACTTTGTTAGATTTTTTCTTAAAGCTGACGTCCTCATAAGTTTATGAGTTCATACAAGGACATGTTGAATGAAATTCATGGCACTTTTGCAATGCAGTGTCGCACATCTTAGGGAACACATCTATAACGCTTACAGTAACGCTTGCAAGCCTGCCCTTGACCTTGGATTTAGCTTGAAATTTACCCCGTCGTTTGGAACTATCGTACCAAGCTTTAGAGATAACCATTTCTGTGTTGCAAATAACCGAGTTTTTACAGACCATTGTGTACTTACTTTTGAATAAGTGGCTCTATTTGATACTACACACGTAGCCCTTCTTGTAATTTTCGACGAACACCCCGCGTTACAGCAAAGGTTCTGCATATGATGACCAAAGGAGATACAATCCAGTGAAGCGACGTGACATTTCCAATATTCCGACGTGGTCCCTTGAAGACTAGTTTCACTCCCACATTGGTGGAGTGCTTGCTTTTTCACCCATTTGCTTCACATCGGTTACATTTGATCGCGTGCACGGATGGTGTACCTGTTGGTGCCAGCTAGCAGTTGGATTTACAACTTTTCTGGGGGCTCCTAACTCCCTAAGTGAATTGATATAGTAGGGGCATTGTGTCTTGGAAAGGCGCTCCAACTCCAGTAAAGGCAACAGCCATGCTAACAGCCTCTGAGGACGATGCAGTATCTGACAGGTCGGGGGGGGGGGGGGCGTCACACTGCAATATAGTATACTTGAGACCCCAGAGAAACGTTTTCTCTACGTACAGCCTATGAATATAGTCTGTTCAAAGTAGGGGAGACAATTAAGTCTCTTGTAACGGTCGCCAGAGTACCATACCCGGGGTACCATAGCTGCTCAATACCGCCCACTACGTGTAGGTGCAAGAAAGAAAGGACTTTCGTTTAACCAGATAGTGGAAGATCTATTTGTGATAGTCATCTGAGAATGCGTGAGGTCTAGAGGGCGATAACGGTTGAAAAGGTAGCGCAAAGCTATGGTTTTCCCGACTTGTAAACCACGAATATAATCAATTTCGATATCAAATTGATCTCTCTGACTTATCCCAGTAAATGTCATTCCCACCACAACATGGTGAACGACGACAAACACTAGTTTACATATGAATCAGTGGTGGCTTGAGAAGAGAAACCCTTTGTTAGGATTGGTCCTTTATAAACATTCGCACCTGGGTGTATTAATTTTCTTTACACGTGGATAGTTTTCCATTTCATTTGAGTCGAAGCTCTCGTGAAGGATGGGCGTGGCGCACTTCTTTGATTTTCGGATGGCGAATGCGACAGTAAAATTGAGCGGTATGTTTCTCAATTTGACATTTCCCACTTTGATACATATACCGTCTGTATAGGACAAGACTTGCAGGAAGATATTAAGAAAGAACAAGAACTGTCAGATATCAACTTATAACTAAATCGCCAGTGAAAAGTAATGAACTATGTACACTCGTACCCACTCTTACTGCAGATATGGAAGCAAGTAAGTCATGTTTTGGCAGTATTGTTTTGTCGAAGTTGAAGCTCGAGTTTCGAAAGACTATAACGACTCTACAGGTAATGGTACTTGTATTTGTGTAGAGCATGGTTTTAAAATTTTAGCCATAGTCTATAAACATATGCTCAGTCAGTGATTACCCATAATTCTTCATGATCTGTATATATTTAGATGATCACCCACTGAAGCAAATTTCTTGTGTACACAGAACAGCTTGGTCTGACAGCATCGTTTTGATGATTTTGTCTTTCTTATTTCCTACTTTGAATAATGAGAAGATCAACCCCTTTTCCACAGAGGAAATAGCATTGTTGTAATTTTGTCAACTGATATTTTCGACAGCCATACACAATATTTTCAAGGAAACTAAGGGAATAAATTGCATCTGTGTTGGCAAAAGAAAGTGTATTGATTTTTTCAATGTTCATGACAAAGGAAATTTGCATGTCTGACAGGTGGTATGATGAGACCATCTTAGTTGCTGATAACTTTACCTTGAAAAGTGTACAATGTTTAGCAGCTAAAAACATCGGCTTCTTATTCAATTTACTCTTGTATTTAACACATCCATAATTTTGGAACAAACTGTTAACAAATAGTCTTAAAATTGAATTCAACGTTTCAAATTGTTGGGAAATTAATAAAATTGAATTGGACTTGAGCAAACAAAGTCCGAGTTCACAAATCGTGCAGCTTTGTGAGTAATTTCACTTAGGCCTACTGTGACGTGCACCGTGGATGCTACACAATCTGTAATTTGCACAACATGTCTTTACGCGAGTAATTGATTTGCACAACTTATATGCAGAATAGTAAACCCCCATATATTTAAATCAGTAAACCTAACATTTTTGATATACTAATATATTCATAAAAGTGTCAGTATGGTCTGATTATTTATCAGTTCAGTGATTATTTTCGTTTCATATTTATTATTTTTTTATCGCAGAAAAGAAGCAGAATACCAGACTTGACGTTTGACACTAGCCGAAAATCCACTCAGCGTCATATTTTCCGACAGTTGAGAGAAGCCAGACAAAAACTACAGATATTTTTCACCGCTGAAGAGAACATCAAAAGACAACTCAGTAGAAGCACTGGAAAGATTCTCAGAAACACAGAAAGTGCCCAGAAATCAACAAGTTAGACTTAAGGCATAGATTGCAGACGAAAAACCAGACCCCAACTTGAATGGCAGTCTCTTGAGAGGTATCGTGGGAACAAGTTTGTTACTTTACTTTCCAACGATCTGCCGGTACACCTAAGCAACACGAGGCAGAACCAAGAACACTGCCGACAAAAAGCTGCAGTAAGAAATAGACAGAACCACGGTCCCTCCACAACGGGGGACATTGAGAGCATCAACGTTACTGACAAGAATATAGCAAAGCCGGAGCTCCGTCTCACCGAACCGTGAAGAGCAAAGCGGCGAGCAAGAGGCAGCGTCGATGATGAATGTTATAGACAAGTCTATACTCCTATAAAAACTAAACCAAACCGCCGCTTTGAGGAGAGCCACACACTCAAAAAGGAGAACTTAAGTGGCATCAGAAATACAAACACTCAGCCAACGACGGAAAAGAACAAAACGAAGAAAAACAGAAAGATAAAACAATAACAGATAAAATGTAACAAAGAAAAAAAACATTAAAGAAACAGCAGCTCAGAAAAAATTCAAATTTTTCATCAAATCTTATGTACGTACAATTTAACAGAAATTCAGAAATAACAGCACTGAGCAATGCTTTAGAACTTGATTTGAAAATCTCCAACAAGAAAGCAGTTTCTGAATGATGCAAACAACTTCGTTCGTATATTACGAGCGTGTCATGTGAGACAATCTAAAATAAGCCCATTGAAGATAAATTCAGACTGAACGAAATCAAGATCAAACCTATACTGAAAGTTCCGTCGCTCGAGGACACTCCCTACGCTCCCCCTCAGCATAGAGAGCGCCCTCGAGCGACGGATCTTCCAGTCTAGATCAAACCATTCGACAAAGGAAGAGTCCTCTCCATCGTTGATAAGAAAAGATTACATTATAGAGTGCGAAAGACAGCCGAGCAACAAACAATGCTACATGCAACGAATAGCTGATAACTCTGACAAAATCAGAGCAGAAGAACTCAATTTGGCCTCAGAAATGCACGATAAAAAGTGTATTGGTGTTGATACATACAAATACCTTGATCCTATACAAAAAAGAATATATGGACCCACAATGTTATCTATTACCTAAAGTACACAAAACTCCGCCGCCCGATGCAACATTTGTAGGAAGGCCAATTATAAGTGGCTGTTCTAGTCATACACATAACATCTCTGGATTCTTGGATCACTACAGCTCTCTTTCACCTCCATGATCAAACCGATCGTCACCAAATAAGGGAACGAGCACAATTGACGGCAGGGGGGCTTGAAGAGAAAATATGTGGTGCATATATTTTTTACAGACCCCCCTAACACCAGCAAAAATTTAATGGCCTCCCCATCACCGGCAACAAAATTTTTGTGCCACCTCCCCAAAAAGGAAAGATAACATAGGTACAAAGTTGTACACATATACATAATCCTTATAACTTTTAATATATGCATAGTGAAAACAACGTAACATTCTTACATTCTTGATATAAATAATAAACAAATAAATATATAAATAATAAACAAACAAAATAACAAATGTTCAAGCTTTACTACTTGTAACACCTACAGCTACTTTTCAGTATTGTGTTGTGCTATTTTAATCTCAAAGAATAATGAAATTACCAAATACCTTATAAACAATCTACAAGTTCATTCAGTGCTGTTATAACCAGTTTCAATAGTAACCAGTTTCAACCTAGCCTCTGTATCATTACCAACCATTATTATTGTTGACAAATGAAGTCAATTTTCAATAATAATATTGCTCATTTTAAACATAACTGAATTGTGAGATTTAAGACTTGGTATTTCATCATGCTACAAGAAGTTTAACAAGGAACTCCAGCTTAAACAAGGAACAAAAATGCTGAAAAATATTCTCTGTCTGTCATGGTGTAAAAAATTTGGTGGCCTACCCTTACCTCCCCTGGAATTTTCATGGCCCACCCCAAGAACACACTTTTTTTCGTGGCCCCCCCCCCCCAATTTCTCTTTCGCCCCCTGCCGTTAATTGTGCTCGGTCCCTAAGAAACATACGAGACTTCACGGACTTTGTACAGAAAATCAAGAGATTTCGAGTTCCGAATGATACAATTCTCGTCACACTTGACGTTGTGTCTATGTACAGGCGAACACTATGCGCGATGAAGCGATCAAACTAGTCGGCAAAGTATAACCATGGAGGTCTCCCTTTCTACCTCCATGGTATAACCCGGAGCTGCAGAACGTGTATACAATAAAAAGCCACCACATAGTATATATTAACCATGTTATAACTATCACTCTTACTCGACCGCAACACGTTCAAATTCGACAAATTCTATCAACAAATTTATGCTCAGTTGGGCTCTCCATCAACCTAGAAATAGTCGACATTTCACTCTATGACCTACACCTGAAAATCACCCAAATACCTCTCAGATTGGGAGAAGACATTTCATGATCTTTCATGGAACACAACATGAAATAACTGATTTCCTTGCTACAATCAGTAAGCTACACCCGACATTCGAGTTTTCATATGAAAGTTCAACGCAAGAGGTAACATTTCTAGTCATTTTCAAGAGCCAAAGATAGAGCAGCAATGAAATTCTTGACATCAGAACATGTACAAACACAACAGATACATTCCAATTCCTACACACAGACTCGTGTCACCTTACACCACATTCAAAAGAGTTATCAAAGGCGAAACATTAAGATAACTGCTGAACATGTAACAATAAGGCCCGGAAGACTTCAACAGAACAGTAAACTAAGAGAACGAGGGTACAACAAAAATGAAATATCTGAAATGACAAACAAAATCGTGAAGACCGAAATCAACTGTTCGAAGGCAGACAGAATTTGACAAACAAGAACAAAACACTATAGTTTTCAAAACAGCATGCAGCCCATATATCAAAACAAGTCGCATAAAACAGCACTGCTAAAAAATTGGAATAAAGTCGAGAAAGATGAAATACTGAAAACATTCTTTCTTAAAATGATAATCGCATACAAAAGAAACAATAACATAAAAGAGATATTAGTGAAGGCAAGACCAATCGAACAAACGAACGACAACGATCGCGATGCAGTAACAGTGTCAAGCCTTACCAAACAAACGAACGGCAACGATGCAGTAACAGTGTCAAGCCTTACCGAACAAAACCCTATATACATTCTAACAACGCTGTTAGAAGAGCAAAACAATCAAACGTGAATTTAAACATATATTTAAGCGACTTATGAAGGAACTACTCATGCTTCCGAAACAACAACGTTAAAAGATCACAGTGTCTCATACAAAACCCTTCATCTCGCCATGGCTAATTTCTCACACCAGATAGCAGACGCATAACGCAGTACACAACATGAACTGAACTAATACACAACCATGCAGACCATGCCTAAAAACATTAAAACACACAATTCGTGGAGCCACTGTCCTTTATTTTACTTTACAATGAAAGCAAGAGTACGACGAAATTACGTTGACATCAATTGGCTGAATATATATATATATATATATATATATATATATATATATATATATATATAATATATATATATATCTGTGCCAAGTTCAGAGTTGCCATAAAGCCATTATGGTGATAACCGGGAGGGCACATTGTATACATTTTGTGTGTATATATATATATATATATATATATATATATATATATATATATATATATATATATATATATATATATATATATATATATATATATATATATATATACAAAACTTGTTTGTATCTTCTCAGAGGGGTAAAGTGCTCGATGCAGGGATGCAGAGCAATATTACAATAAATATGAGATCACATCAAGTATGTTTGGTACCTATTACTCGAGTTTCACGCATACACGCGATCGTCAGATAGGTAGATTTTATTGTGTGAAATTTGCTTCAGGTGCTTACATATAAGTGTCAGGTTGGGTCAAACCATTTGGTGTTGTGGGTTGGATTGAAATTTGACAAGTAAAATTTGTTTTCGTGTCGGCACTTTGAGACCAACTCGGAACGCTTGTTTAAAAGGCTAGATTTATCTGCATTGATTATGAATAGCTTCTCTGTAAGGCAAAGGTTGCATTTCTTTGACACATTTGAGTAACTACTTGCTTTTGATAGGATTGACCATGATATATTAAATGGTTTGTCCTGAGATTTCAAGTGACAGACATATTTTGACAATTCTGTGCTGTTGGCGTATGCCTTACTTAGTAAGGCATACGCCAACAGCACAGAATTGTCAAAATATGTCTGTCACTTGAAATCTCAGGACAAACCATTTAATATATCATGGTCAATCCTATCAAAAGCAAGTAGTTACTCAAATGTGTCAAAGAAATGCAACCTTTGCCTTACAGAGAAGCTATTCATAATCAATGCAGATAAATCTAGCCTTTTAAACAAGCGTTCCGAGTTGGTCTCAAAGTGCCGACACGAAAACAAATTTTACTTGTCAAATTTCAATCCAACCCACAACACCAAATGGTTTGACCCAACCTGACACTTATATGTAAGCACCTGAAGCAAATTTCACACAATAAAATCTACCTATCTGACGATCGCGTGTATGCGTGAAACTCGAGTAATAGGTACCAAACATACTTGATGTGATCTCATATTTATTGTATATATATATATATATATATATATATATATATATATATATATATATATATATATATATATACATACACACATACATACACACACACACACACACATACACACACACACACACACACAAATCTGCCATATTGAAGCAAAAGAGAGTGTAATGCCAGGACATTGGTCTAAATCGTCGGCATTGTCACATAGAACCGTACGTTTACTCAAACATTCATGTACACGTAGTAGGCATGTTTATCGTACGAAGATAAAAATCTCATATAAACTAAAAGTATTACAGAATACAGTATAGAATGGAATGGCACCCGTCGGTATGCTGTTGCATTTGCAGGTACCAAATAGAGTACACTACATACAGTGATTGCACGATCATCAAGTCGGATAAAGGAGCGTGTCGGGGCCTGAGGACGTGTATGCGCTGGCGACATCAGTCATCATTGTCATAGCAAGGAATGATCGGATAATTCGTCTTTCGTCAAATCCGTGGTATATCGCTGTGATACCGGCTTTTTAGCAATCACATGAAATGAACTTTTGACCGAGCGGTGGCAGTAGACCGTCGAGTGACACTTCTCTGCTAGTTTTCTACGTCTTGCTTTAGACCTTATCTGAGACTAATGCCGCCCCGTGAAAATAAAATGTTAACAATGAGAATTTAGAAATTTCAAAAAGAACCTGAAGAAACCGACGTGATTGATCGAACAGGAATAACACCTTCCCGAAGAAATAATCAACGCGTATGCATTTAGCTAACTTTCTTTTACTGTCTACAGAGATAAGTACAGACGAAGGTATTGGAACTCGGGAAAATACGTCAACAACTCATAAGCGCCAGCCAGTATATCCTGGATTGTATGATTTTAGGGAAAATCAGCATTCGGTGCCTTTGAACAAAATCTTTCCCGGCGCTATCGGCAAGAGTTAAAACGTGACGAAATGATGTATAAAGGAAAGAAATTATAATACATCAGCAAGTACCTGTTGGCATTTCTCTTGTTTGTGCGCCCTTGTAATGACATCTTATAACGCCAAATCTTTTCATGTTTTCGGTGCATCCCTCAGGCGCCATGTTATAATGCTGTCTAATGTATTCTCTGCCCGCCCCAATAGCAACATTTTGGCGGAATTTCATTTAATTCCTCTGCACACCTTTAATGCAATGTTTTAAAAGGCTAGTACAGCGTGTCTGTAACACATAGGGCTGAATTTCAGTGACTGTGGTTTTACCAATAATGACAATAAGAAGCAAAACCCTAACTTTTGCAATACAGTGCCTGATATTAAAGATTATGAGCATTTTCCGGGAAAAATGTATCTGGAAAATAATGATTGCCAAAAAAGAAGAAATATTGAATGTAATAGTTTCGCTGAATCAGTCCATTTACACTGGTCACGGTGCTGTTGGTTACCCTTAGCAAAAACAAAGAACGAAAAGAAACCCAGAACATCGGGCGCCAGAAAATTTCAACACTGCCCGGGACGTTGAAATGTTTTACCATTGTCAACTGTGGTCAAGACTAGGAAAATAGTGGGCCGACTCGCAGCGATTTCGAAGCTGTTATCCAATTGGGTGGCTGAATCTTACCAATATAATGAAAACAATACAAATAGACTCCCTAAGTGGCTGTGAATAGTGACAATCGACCAATCAGATATAACCTTGCAAACACGCTGCGAGTCAGCCGAAATATGTACGTAAGCACGTGGTCTGACTGAGCTGGAACATCGCAACCTCTGACCCCCCCCCCCCCCCATCGACTGCAAAGTATCATAATCACCCAAGGCATGGTCGGTCGTTGTTTTCTTGTAAACAGAAATTTTGCTTGATGATCATAGATGTAACGAAGAGTCTTAGTCTTGCACACGTTTTGATACATACAACATTAATCATGTATACAAGAGAACTGTCAAACTTACGTCCTTACAATGAAAAATCGACCGTCGACCAAGCCAAGTCTTCGACGTGCCATTTGAAAGGTTAGCAATACATTTCGCCGAAATATACATCATGGAGACGTCATTTCAGCGTGATATATATCTGTTTTGACTTTGTATCAAAATGTACCCTAACGGCAAAAACGCTGTAAAAATCCCGTAAACCTCTCGAAAGATGGGTTCACTGCGAGATACTGAAGGTCAATAATTCCGTACAGAATTCAAGTTTCAGTTAATATTCGAATTCTGTGGATGACACTCTGGTTCCGCATAAAGTATCAATAATGAAGCCAATTTCAAACTATAGACACATCATTTCTGGAGCCTAAGGAAATAGGCGACTTTAGTATTGAAGCGGTCAAGGATGCGGGAGGGGTGCCCTCTAACGACGGAAAATGTTGCATTTAATGACCAATTCAGTCAAGGGTGGGGCTGTCAGTGTACCCGAACTTGTAATCCAAGCTCAATTACAGGTATATTCAAACAAGGTGAATGTAATATGATTGGGAAACCTAAGCTAGTACGACCAGTATGGAGGAAATTCTCAGTATTGGTACTTTTACATGTAACAGACGAAAATCTAATTCTTAAGTTCCAGCACCACGTTAACGACAAAACCGACTCTTTTATTCTGCAAATATAAAAAGTTTAAGTTCCATTCTGTCTCATTGACTTAGATAAAAAACTTAGGAGTACATCGTGCTTTCATATTTGTTGCAACGGATGTTTGGCGGTGCCCCCATCGGTATCACTGTTTCATCACTCTGCCACTGTAACCTTGAGAAACTTTCACCATCAAACTTACAGGTTTGTTGACCCTCCGACCTATTTTGACCCACAAGAGGATGAAGAGGGTAGTTTAACGAACCTTACAGTATCTATGTTTACAGGGGCCTTCAAATTTTCAATATTTTGTTATAATGCAACACACGGGATATGTTTTGTTTCATTAGTTTCAACCAACTTGACCTGATGGCGAAATATGAACCATCATTCTCTTCTAAAACCTTGCTCTATGAAGCCGTGAAAATCCATGAAGCTTTTTTGCAACACTTTCTAAAAAACTACCCATTGTCATGGAAACAACAAAGTGGGGTGTCACCCGTCACATACCATCGACGCTAAAAACAGTTTCCCGAAGTACATGGAAACCATGGAAACCTTTGTTCCAATTTCATACATTCGTCATGGCCTCGACCGATTCGTTCTTTCAGCAACCATTACAAAATAGTTACCATGGCGATAAAGGACTGCTTATTGGGGTATATGTTATCTTGGCTTATTTGGTCATTGAATGAAGGAATACTTATGTACTGATGTCCATATACAATTAAGATTTTAATATACATTAATAATGATCATAGTATTGTGCAAATTTTAGTTGGGACTAGAATTGTCAACAATATGATCGACATTGAACACATGGACATTTTGACCCTACATGTATGTTTGAATAGGAAAAACATGGATTTTGCAAACAGGAGAAAATTACGCAAAATATATCAAAGTTACAGCCGACGGGGCTTCAAAGTCTGTATAAAACTGAGATGACCGCGGTTTTTTCATGGGCTCCCTATAGACATTTAAACACATAGGAAAATGAGACCGACAGTGGAGATTATCCTTGTATGAAATATATTGTATGACCTTTAGGAATATTACCGCTCAGCAGAACTCATGACGACGTTGGTCAAATCTGTGGAAATTTGTCTTTGATCACGAAGCATTAGTTAGAACTGGACCAAGAGAACCAATGTCTTCGTTTGAGGATTGGTCATGAGTTTTATTCCTTGAAGTCATTTTATCATTTCATCATGTAGTTGTGTATCTTCAATAGGTTACTGCCATGCCTAAAAGTTTTCACCAAAGCTGTACTCGGCATTTGCTGTTGGCCAGTTTGTCTCTTTGAAACTTGCGACAACTCAGTAATGCTCTGCTGTGGGGTATCATGAAAGTATAAAATGTGTTGGAATTACAAATATATGAAAAACGGTTTCAAAGAATAAGCCCCTTTACAGTTCTGAGCACCAGTGTTCTATACCCATGATGCCTTTCGAAACTAGCGGCTTCGAGGGTACCACTTTGCGCGTATCGCCTATTCTTTAACACAGGTCTGCTATAACGTGCGGCGTACGGGCCCTCGCACGCTCGGGCCCTTCCGCCGTACGACCTCGGGCCGCAAAAGCCGTATCAGGGCCGTAAAGATTATTATCCGACTTATTCTGTCAAAAAAGTAAGCTAATTATTCATTTTGTATATGTCAATCTATCTGAAAGCTGTTGAATATAACAGTTCGCCAATTATTTACTGTTTTATGGAAATCTGGAGGAAATTTGTGTCGTTCTAATTTATTTACACATACGAATGTTGATCACAATAATCGGCGTTGCTTTTGACAAGAGATTTCATGGAAAAGTATACAATTACTGCCGTCAAATTGAATGTAGAGACTGCACTGAACAATGTAAAGATTACGTACAAAAAGTAATGGTGATTTTAATATCTACAGACGAAATCTACTGAACAAAATTTTTAACTAGGAGACAAATGGGAACCCCTATCATGTAAACAAACACGTAAAACTTGATACGGACACAGCGGCAATCATTGGACCGGAGAATAGAACACCACCAGTCTGACGTTAGTTGAATGAGACATGTCCTGAAGGTGTCTCCTGACTTTGCAATCTCAGGAATGCTTGCTACATGCACACTGACTGTGGATGAAAACAAACGTGAATCCCACAAACATTTTCCAGATTTCCGTAAAATTGATGCGCAATTGGCAAAGTGTTGCAACAGACAGCTATAAATACACCGACATATAAAATATTAATGTGTAGCTCGTTTTCTCACAGAATGAGTCTAAAAACACGCGAAAAATGAATCTTGATATAGTAGAGCTGTGTTAAAGAAAGGGCGATACGCGCAAAGTGGTACCCTCGAAGCCGCTAGTTTCGCAAAGCATCATGGGTATAGAGCGCTATTCCGCGGAACTGTAAAGGGGCTTATTAGCACTGATATGTTCTGCCTTATTTCTTGTATTTTTTGAGTAGAATTTGTCAGGCTGAAAATCTTCAATATTTTGAACCCCCAAAAAAACTTTTTTATATGAAAAACACGTTTAATCTGAAGGCACAATTTGGCTTGCAGGCGTTCGATTATGACATTGCATACTGCAAATGTTACTTTTCGTTGAATGTTTTTGTTTGTTTGTTTGTTTGTTTGTTTGTTTGTTCTAAAGAACCATAGAGCCAAGCAAGCAGATAGAAATTACACCGATGAGAATCATAGAATCGGTTTTCGAGAAATCAGTTTCGCTACTGACTAGGACTCGGTTCCTAAATCGACCGATAGACAAGTGCAAGAGCAGATCAATATGAGTATGGAGGTATACACAAGTAATGGATGAACAATTTGCAATATTAATAGCGACATGAAATGGAGGACAGTTAGCCGCAGAAAAATACCAAAGGAAATATACATTACTGAATAGTACGTGCTGTAAGAGTTATTTGGATAACTGATCTGTTTGCGGAAAACTTGGTTGTTAAGGAAACTAAATCACCATGTTTGACCGCTACGTCTTTCACCCTTCTACTGAGTGTGAGCTGTACTTTTTGAAAAATGTCACATATTTGTCCGCGATACGTGCCTTTTCCTACCAATTGTGAACTGCGCGTTTTTGGATAAATGTCACATCGTTGTCCGCTATACTTATTTGCCTTTTCTCACTAATTGTGAGCTGTACCTCTTCTGTAAATGCTGGATAAGAATAATGCATGCAGTACAAGTCGTATTGAAACTGTTTTGCCTGTGGAGACCGGCAAAACATGACGAGCAAATAACATATTAACCTAACTACCGTGCTTTTCTCGGATGCTTCCACGCGATCACATGACATAAAACATCATGTCTCCTTTGCTAAGCGAAACGACAGACCACAGTGCACAACAATGGACTGAAAATATCATGGCGGTGCGGGTGGAAAACATCGTGAGTGTCAGTGCTTAAAATCTTTTGTGTGGGAAGATAATGCTCAGAGCTGGTACTCGGCATGATTCCGGCGAATGTATTTCGGCACAAAGCTTGAACAATGATGTCAGTAGGTCACAGCTAGGCAGTGTGTTAATTTCCGATTTCACACTTTGTTCTTTTGATAAATAGAGTGATTGCCAATGGCTCTTCCCTTTTGCAGCGAGTGTTATAGTCGATATGAAATTAAAATGAGTATTAAGTATGACAAAACAACCATGGTAAACTAAAGTCTCATAGAATAGGAGGGCACTTTTCTGACCAATCAAGATCCGTTTAATCGCGATATGATAATTAGTTGTAGGACAACCACGTGATATATTTTCTTCACGATTGAAAAGGACTGTCTTCGAACCGATGCGACCATACGCCATTCAGCACTTTCTTCTGCACAACCGACATTGGCCGACCAAAGCTGAAGATTAGCAACATCGGTAAGATTCCGTCCTGTTTTTTTATATCTTTACATTGCTTATATCTTTAAAATTGCATGATTGAGTGATAAGAGAAATAAAAAAATATGAATATGAAGAGTCCCATCAGGGATTTATATTTGAAGTTGTTTTGTTTGAACAGATTGCAGATGAATTGATAATAACATGATCAATATTAAGGTAACTTGTTAAATAGAACACTGACCATAGATAAAAGTGCCCATGATATTTTTTCTCTAAGTTGGTTAAAGAACCCCTGTTTTCGTCCCTTATTTGCTTTGCCGTTATGGTGATATGGGAACTTGTTTTTTCGCTTACGTTGATTTTTGTAATTCATCTCGTATAACCATGCTGTGGATAGCAGAAGTGGACGGATTGTGAATATTTGACAGTGTGAACAAGTTGTTCTTAGGGCAAGTGTAACTCCATGTCCATGTTTTGTTAAATAACGAACAACATTTGACAGCAAACAGTCAAAAACGTATTCGCGTGTACAAAACGTATTTAAGACTAGGTAGATTTTTGTATACATGTTTATTTACGATTCAAGTTCAATGTTTGTTGGAAGAGATATTTATGAAAAGATTCATAAAAACTAGTAAAATGTGCAATTACATAAAAAACGAACAAGTGAACAAAGAATACAGATACAGAAAAGCATGATCTAACTTTTATGACCTTTTGGATCTGCCTGCGACGACCAGATACTTTCATTATAGAATAAAATAGATGCAAAAATCGTCGACAGAAACTTTAAGTTAATTATCACAAGCCTTATCGACGACTTTCTCTTTCACTCCAGAAAATAAACTTGGTGTCTTTTTATAGAAAGAACATTAAGTAAAGCGTGTTTTCAACCCACATCATGAAAAAACAACTTCATTTCAAATTAAAATTTCTGATAGCTACAGAGGTGCAATTCAGTTTGATTACAACTCAACTTAAGCTTAAATCTTATAACGGAAGTCTCGGTCATACAAATACAACAAATACAACAAAAACTGTTGAAACAACTTCATTGGTAAGATTGAACTTCCTCGATCAACAACTTCTGCTAGGTAAGATGAGCAACGTAGTATACCGACCGGTTCGGCATTTCGTCACTTCCACATCAACCGGCAAAACTGAAGTTTCTGAGCTTCAAACATAGGCTGTCTCCCTTTCCGTCTTCATGAAGAAAACAGTTCAATCATTACTAAAAAACTAAATACTGCCAACAAACTGTACATGGGTATACTTCTTTGTACCTCATATGAATATTAGTTGAACGAAGTAATGCAAGGGCCCAGCCACAGATAATAATGCAAAATCGTTGAGAATCAGACGGATTTTCGAAGTCTTGTTTAAAGGGACAAAGTCGCTCTTTTTGACGTTGGATGTTAAGAAAATATGGAATACTTGCATAAAGTCACATAAATAACACATAAATAATATCTCTTTGGATAAAATGGATTTTTCCTATACCGACTTGCTGCTATTCTTATGACGAAAAAGCTTGTATGATGTACAAACTTTATGTAACAATGTATGTACATGCATTGTAAGAATTTCGCGCCGACTTTGACCGTTTTGATTCGCGCGGAATTTGATCGTTTGGTACTAAATGTTTAACTGAATGTTAATCTTGTTAATTTCTTGTTTGCCTGAAAGAAGAGTTTAGGTTATGTACAGTTGTGCCAGTATTTCGGCATGTTTCAAGCAGTCAGACAACACAAACAACTTTTCACATCAAATAAAATTCATGAAAAAAATAAAAGAGCAGCTTCCTCTCTTTGAACAACTGGGTACGTGAGCAGAGTAAGACTGCGCAGAACACTTCAAATCGAGAACTCACCATTTGGTAAATATAGCGAGGTAAAGAAATACCTTGAAAACAATTGGACGTACGAGAAGCGAGCAGTCCAATCCTTCTGGCAAATGTTATACACGTAGTAACCTCATCAAACATAACATGAAAAACAGACTACAACACATTTCACCTCACTTCCAAGATCAATTGATGAGAAGCGCTTCAGAAGGTCCAATCTTTGACTTATATCAAGGCCGGAGTCAAGTTTACATCAAATTAAAGGGAGAGGGTCGTTCCGTCTGCCGCTGCGTGACTTTCTTGATGATAAACATTGCCTCTTCCCAGAAATTGGCTTTGAGTGTCGAGCAAATATGAAGGAAATAATGTTCATATTTGACAAATTTGCCAGCTTTCGAATCACTGCAAGACTTTGCCAAATAAAATTTGGTTCCGTCCCTTCCTTCATGTGAGGTTGTTTCGGCCACCATCACCAGCTCCGATCAAGCCGCCATTTTAGCATTTTTGATATGAACAAGGCATTGGCATATATTGTGAATAGCAACAGACCCGTTGTAAGGGTCCCATATGCGCAGCTGCAGACGTAACAACCCCTCCCTTCGTCCATGCCTGTTACTCTCAATCTATCAATTAAGGGGCAAATTCGATTTGACTAAAACTGTGACGATGAAAATACAATCGCAAAAAGTAAACAACAAGGCGGACAGTAGTCAACGCTGATTGGTCGAAAGTGTTCTCAAGAGATTTCTGAGACAGCACACCAACTTAAAGAAAGAATGCACTCCGGGGACAGATATTCAAGCTCTCAGATGTTTACTTCTCTGGCCTACAGGTGGTTCTTGCTAGTTTTGACGCCAGTGGAGTAAAGGCAGTTTTTCACTTTTTGATTTTTGTGAAAATCAGAAATTTTCCTATAGAGCATATAAAGAAGGTTACTATTTTTTAAATGTCTGTGATTTTTATACCTCCGCTGTCAGATCAAACAGGTTGATTTTCCGTCGTCGTCCGTCGTCGTCGTCCGTCGTCCGGCGTCCGTCAACAATTGCCTTCTCCTCTGAAACCGCAAGTCCGATTGCTTTGAAATTTTACATGCAGTTCACTCAGGGTGACCTCACTTAAGTTTGTTCAAATCGCGGTGAAATTTGCATATTTGTATTTATGGGGCATTTTTTGCTGTTTTTTGGTAAAAAAAATCTTCTTCTCTGAAACCGCTTGTCCGATTGCTTTGAAATTTAATATGCAGTTTACTTAGGGTGATTTCAGTTAGATTCGTTCAAATCGTGGTGTAATTTGCAAATTTGCATTTTTGAGGCAATTTTTGCCATTTTTGGTCAAAAAATGTGTTTCTCAAAAAGTACTGGTCTGATAGCTTTGAAATTTGGTATACAGGTTGCTAGAGATGAACAAAGTAATATATATTGGGGCAAGTTTTGCCATTTTTGGTCAACAAATGTGTCTTTCCAAAACTACTCATCTGATAGCTTTGAAATTTGGTACACAGGTTCCTAAAGATGAACTAAATGATATTTATTGAAATTATGATGAAATCTGTAATTTTGTATTTTTGGGGCAATTTTTGCCATTTTTGGTCAAAAATGTGTTTATCAAAAAGCACTGGTCTGATAGCTTTGAAATTAGATATGCAGGTTCTACAGATGAACTTAATGTGATATTTTGAAATTATGATGAAATCTGCAATTTTTAATTTAGGGGCAATACAATTTTTGCCATTTTTGGTCAGAAAATTATATTCTCAAAAAACTACCCGTCAGATAGCTTTGGTTGACATGTTCTTAGGGATGATCCGATGTAATATATTCAAATTATGATGAAATCTTCAATTGTGTATTTTTGCAGCTATTTTAGCCACTTTTTTCTGGCCACTGAAATGAGCTATCAAAGATTTCCACTTTCTTCATCAACATGTGTCAAAAATAGTTATTCTCTACAAAAACACAGCGGAGCTATATCGGCCATTCGGTCGCTTGTTTGGTAATTTGGCTCTACACTACTAAAATTTGCACTGTGACATCTGATCATTATTCTCGACTTTGAAAGTATCTAATGCAGAGATAGGTTTGAACAATAGTTTAATGTCATTCAGTACATACTACCTTGAACACTGCTCCAAGGGCAAGTAGTATTATATTATTTACTTTTGACCGATAAACCTCTGGGTTGCCTATTTTTTGAATCTTCACGTTTCAAAGCTACCTTGACTAGGATAAAACAGAATGATAATCTGACATTCAAGTCACCAGCCGAACGATATGAATTTGCCCTACGGGGATTTAACGAACAATTTTCAAAAACTTTGCATGACCCTTTCATTCGACATGTAGCCGACCTCCGACTGCAAGTAAACTCGTTCCCCTTTTTTGTAAAATTTACAAAGGCCCGATGAAACTCCAATTCTATGAGTATTAGTAGTGATTTAGGGGACTTCTACGCCTAAGGGCTCTTTTGATCTGGAGTCATTATGAAGACACTTTGCACAGTGTACTTTCCGTTGCTGTGTGCCTGTCTTGATTTGCTTGAGGGCAAGCTTTACCGACGTCAGCAAAGGTAATGGACCCAAAATATAGAGTGGTGTGTTTCCTCAATTAGCTCCATTTATCCTTTGCGGAAAAGCTTTGGCGATCAACTCTGTCTCTGTCTCTGTCTCTGTATTTCTCTCTGTCTCTATCTTTCTCTCCACACACATGTATTATATATATATATATATATATATATATATATATATATATATATATATATATATATATATATATATATATATATATATATATATATATATATATATATATATATATATAAATATATATAATATATATATATATATATATATATATATATATATATATATATATATATATATATAGTTATAGTACAAAGTAAGGTTATATGATATGTGCAGAACAGGACAGTAATTTTGTGCTTAACTACGTGGCTTTATTCATTCTTTCGTGTAGGCTTTGACGATATATACATATACTTTAGTTTAAATACTTTACTCTTATAATATTTTGGTCGTAAAATTCTGTATGACGTTATGTATCCATGAAATTAGCTCTTGATTTATAGGTGGTGGATTGACGGTCCAGCTGGATGATTTAACGTTATCGGCAATATCTGTTACTATCTGAGAGCATTTCTTGGCTTTAATCTTCACTGTAACTGCCTTCCCACTGTTGTTTAAAGTACGCGGCATTTTTGAAGAACTCTTTTTCCTTACATGTGTGTCGGATATTTATCTGTTGATGGCCTAGGGAAACGATTTGATTGTTGCAGAGGTTGTAGTTGATGTGTACCGTTAGCTCGTTTCGTTTGAAGGTATTTTACCCATTTAAAAGTTTGGGATGTCGAAACAGTGAACGATGTCCTAGGGTGATGAATGATATCGAATGATAAAAGCGTAAAAATGAAGCGTCTAAAAAGAAAATCTTCCGTAAAGGTCGGAACGGCTTCCCGTATAATATGATGTCGTCACGATCCCACCTTCTAAGTGATTAACTACGCATATATACCCTATCTACGGAAGGCCATCAGTTGTTTGATGATCGCCACCAACTAGCTTTGTAAGATTTATTTTACTCGTGTCTGTATCAGTAAGGTACATTATTCTCCCTGTTTCAATCGGCTCAAAACAAAGTAAACAAGAGTAAACAAACAAAACAAAGTAAACAAGGGTAAACCGACAACTGAAAAATAATTATGGACTAACAAGCAATTACACTAACAACTATCAATAATGTACCTGTGTTGATTCAAAATGTGTGGAACGTTCAAATAATCGAAAACACATCTTCTAGCACAACTTACAGTATGCAAACATTGAAGCCAGTGAAGGGCAGCTTTAATAATAAAAGTGTCATTTTAAAAACCGAAACGACATTACCCCTTTCAATATCACTGCGGCAAAACTTGATATCTGGACTCCAGGAGCATATCGTCTTAAGGCCAAGAAGAATAGTTATTTTTTCCCACGTAATCGTCGCTTCTACTTGATCCAATTTGGAGTATTTCTTTTTAATTGCAGCAAATTTATACTTCCGTATGGCACTTTTAGGGCATTTTGTTTTGCATACTTTTTACAGTTTTTTGTTTCCTTCTGGGAGCATTTGGAAATGTTGAGATTTTGTTCTGTCACTGCCGGTATATGTAATGTCTCTACTTTTGTGAAACGTTTGTAAAATCTAGACTCCACGTGATCAGTAACAATGCAACGTGTTTGGGATTTGGCTGGGAAAAATCGATCTACACTTCTGTAGCTTAGCCAAAAATCTTAGGAACAATACTCTTTCTGTGAACGAAGTAAATGTTGTGTTTTTCAATTAAAATGAATCCAATGAAAATTACAAATTCAAGGTTTTTGATAATTGATATTTGGTACAGTGACTGTGTCTTCGATGAGGCATATTTTAAGAATACCTCGGGGTGTCGACGATAGCAGATACATCTATACGTTCTACCCTTCCTTCTTTATCAAACTCCTCCAAGACGTCAATGTTTTAACAATTGTCACCTTCTAAGTAGTTGTCTATTGTGACAATATTTGCATAACAGTTTATACCTAAGTATGATGTCGCATTTGATTTTGTATTTCTGAAGAAGATAGAAGGCGCGCTGCTTAGACATCAAGACTGACATACTCAGCGCCATCGATTGAAAACAAAGTAGACACCTTGATTCATCCCCGTTTTTAAAAGGCTAACGTACTTTTAATGATGACATAAATGGACAGAATTAGCCTTAGTGATGCACTGGCGAAGGACACGCGAGTTTCAACGACTGCTTTCTTGAGAACCTTAACAAGCCTTCCAAAGTGGAGACAGACTATGGCATTGTGGAAAGTGGAGAAAGACTATGGCATTGCTTTTAAAAGAGAGAATTTGTTTCGTTTGATTGCCCTCGGTAAGCAGAGCGATTCTTCCGGTAAATTTGATAATGCAACTGATCAGCAATAGTAGATGAATTTGTTACAACGCTGATTGCGAAAAAGGCTCTCTCTCTTTTATCAAATGGCAAATATTTTGGCGCTTTTAGAAACTGAAACCTTCAAGTGCAAATCTTTGCAAGTTTTAATCACCATGGAGGGACCGTGTACAAGTAAACAGTGTCTTGTCCAACACGTAGTGTGACTGTTCCGTGCGATGGCATATTTCATGTCAACATCTGCATTCGGTTTGTGTTACTAGCGTCGCTTTCCGTTTTCTTCCTTAAAACTTATTCCAATTTTTGAGTTTTGCGGTTATATGGGAAAGAAATTACTCAATTCTAAATACTACTTTCTGCTACAATCATGCCATGATGCAATCTATAAAAATCGAGATTAAACTTTAAATAGTTTTGAGTTTATTAGTCCCCGCGGACGTAGTCCGGGGGACTATTAGATTGGGTTCCGTCCGTCCGTCCGTCAGCATCTGTAACTAAAAGATGCAAGACTCAATTTTATTCAAACTTGGTACAAGGACAAGGTACTCTGGGGTTCATATGCACGTCAATTTGTTTTGCGATACGATCCAATATGGCCGCCTGGCGGCCATTTAGTTTCGATTTTTTCATGTTGAAAGCCATTACTCAGACATGCACAGACTTGTTTTGTTCAAACTTTGCAAAAGGACAATGTGCTATGACATACATATGCATGCCAATTTTTGTTGCGATACGTCCCTAATATGGCCGTCTGGCGGCCATTTTGTTGCGATTTTTTCATGTTTAGAGCCATTGCTTAGACATGCCAAAACTTGATTTTGTTCATACTTGGCACAAGGACAATGTGCTATGACATACATATGCATGACAATTTTTGTTGGGAAACGCCCCCAATATGGCCGTCTGGCGGCCATTTTGTTGCATTTTTTTCGTGTCTGACTCTATTATTCAGACATGCCAGATCTGATTTTGTTCAAACTTGGCACAAGGACAATGTACTTTGACATACATATGATAGCTGCCAAACAACAGCATATCCAAGGCCTGTCTGGGTGACTTGGCCACGTACCCTTTCCTGGGCCCCCTCCTGAGCCTTATGCTCATACCTAATTGTGGACTTCCAATCAATGCTACAAAAGTGGTTTTTTGGTGGATGTATGTTACTATGGGACCAACATGCTTTCTTGTATTAAAGTATGTTTCAACTATTGGATTTATGCACTTTCAATGTATTACAATGACAGAATTTATATTTTGCGGGGACTATGTCATTGACAATGACTTGTTTAACTTAAAAAAATGAATTCAGCAGGCCGATAATATATTGATCAGAGTTTCTTCAAAATGTCATTTATGATATGATGTAAATGGTAGTTTGACATTATGACGTTTACAAACATACTTTTCACAACAAATGGTCCACGAACTCATGACTCAGTGTTGCCATCTTAAAAAGGATTTTCAAAAAGAACATATAGTGACTGACAAGCTTTATTTTATGTTTTCAGAATTTTGCGGATGATATCAAGTAGAAAAGTTATTCAACATGACTACAAGGCTTTCAAACCGACCAGCAAACAATCCTTAGAAGTACAGCATCGGGTTCTTGGCCGTATCTACCACATGTGGATTTCAGAGTTAAGCTTAGTTATCAACCAACAATCATTGGACTGGTCGCTGCAGTAGACTGCGGAAGAGTGGATGGTGACTGAAAATACGGATGTCCAACTAAAGCTACGAATCAAGTTCTGCCTGAGAAGGTCAATGCTGTAGATATAGTTACAAGGCAAAGACCTTGACAACGAAAGATTGATCAAAATTCGGCTTCGCGACGACAACAAACATTAATAGATCAAATCATGCCGTCAAGTGAGGCGCCTGACAATACATTACCGTTAAGCACTCTGTACGTTGACTTGATGAAGAATGTGAGCGGAGGATCGGATTTAGAGACAAATTTAACTTCTAATTATGTATCATCAATAGATAGTTCAAAAATATTTGCACCGATTATCAGTACCCTTGGTATCGTTGGGAATTTTCTTGTATGCTATGTTATACTGCGAGTTCAGGAACTGCGCACACGTACTAATATGTTAATTTTGAATCAATCAATCATCGACTTTACTAGTTCAGCGTTCCTCCTTGCCCGTGTCTTCGGGACAAAAGGTTTACACATTCCACCGGGGATAGCCGGTCAGATCATTTGTAAACTCTGGCTTTCCAACCATTTCTTTTGGGCCACTTACGTGGCATCCACTTTCAATCTGGTTGCTGTCACACTAGAAAGATTTTGCCATTGTACATCCTATATGCCATTACAATCACTTTACCATCAAACGGGTTAAAATTGCATGCGTATTGGTGTGGGTCCTTGGCCATGTTTACCAGTCATATGGCTTCTTGATCTACGGCAACACAAACAAGGGTTTCTGCAGTATCAATTACCCGAGCGGGTCGCTTCAGATCGTTGTAGGGGTCATAGTTTTCCTTGTACAATATCTACTGCCACTTTTAATTCTTTGCTTTGCTTATGTCAGCATGGCAGTAGCTCTTCGAAAACAAGCTATCCAGCAATCGGCCAACTCGAAGAGTGCCATGGTTCGCGCAAGAAAAAACGTAATCAAGACTTTGTGCCTCGTTTCGTTCAGTTACGCTATTTGCTGGGGCCCAAATCAAATAGTTTACCTTGATTTCAATCTGACTGGCAGATTTTCAGTAAATGATCGCGTGAGAGAGATTACCATTGTGATGGTGTTCTTGAACATGTGCGTTAATCCATTGATATACGCTCTAAAATACAAACAATTTCAGAAGGGATGCAAGACTGCATTCTCCTTTAAGAAAACTTCGCAGGTCGTGCCCATCACTTAATACATCAAGTGAGGAATCCTGCATTCAAGAAATGGGGTAGGATTGGGTGGGATGGGGTGGATGTGATTATATCCGTGTGTTGCCTAGCACATAGTACATCAATTAACCAGTCCTTCATTTAAGAAATATGGGTGAGGGGTGGTATATTAATATCACTTGATCAGCAGGATGAAAAGGACATACAAATGGAAAAGACAAGAACAGAAATAGAAATAACAAGTTGTACTACTACTACTACTACTAGAAAAGGAAAAATGATGTTATGCGAAAGCTTTTTCCAAAATGAACAAAATATTGACGAAAATACACTTAGTATGAAGTTAACGTTACAATTCGACCGCTTATTAATCTGACCTTTTTAAATGTATAATTCTGCATTTAATTATAGTGTTTGTTGTTGGCTAACTTCTCAAAATTACGATGTAGACTTAAAGTCTTGTAATAACCTTTATATAATTTCATGAAATGTTGTAAAGCCAGTTCTTAGTTATTCTTTAGACACATTTTACCGTTATTTCAAATAAGAATGATCGACGAAATTGATCTTATTATTTATCACACTTCTGTGATTGGTTTAAGAAGTTGTTACAAAATATTTCCACTGTAGCATGACTGACGAGTTGTGACTGTGCTTAAAGTTGGAGACTTTAAGCACACAACAAGAAGAATACTGTACGGTACGCTTAAGATACTGGGAATCGTACTGCACTGTGATATTTAGGCAGCTGAGTCAGAGTCAAGATGTATTATTGTTTTTGCCTTGCCAATTCTTCTGGTCTCTTGCTAAAGAAACCACGATTCAAGGACTCCGCAAGAGGTGATACTATGCATATAGGTATACCACAAGCTACACGGGGAAAGAAAGACTTAGGTGCAAGTGCATAAAATCAGACTAATAAGTTCCAACCGGCAGACTAATTTTATTGTTTTATCTATACAAATACAGCGGAAGCCCGGGTGTTTGCCTTGACCATAAACATATATAGAGGTGTGAGGTAACTTTACAACAAGTACTGATAGGTGTAGTAAATTGTGGAACGACGCCTCATATCAATTATTGAAGTGAGATAACATTTTGATCAATTTCATTATGCATTCTCAGTTGGAAATAAGTGTTTACACTTATTTATGTCATAAGCATATCAGTTGAAAAATCAATGTACGGTAGTCACATATGTGTTACTTTAAGGGTAAGCTACATTCAGAAGATTGCAATCTATGTTTATAGGTCATTTAACAATTATCTGTAGTCAAGACATTGTGACTTTTCGGGGTGCGACAAAATTTAAGGATTTAAAATGTTTGGTGACATCAAAGCTGGGTACATTATACCATTAAATAAATGTGGACCAGTTCACTTAGATTAGTCACCCACTTTTTTGTGACGTTTTAGAAAATAATTTGAGTCATTTTTCATTCACTAAGTGACATTGTATACTATTCTTAAATCGTATATCGCATTTTATAGCAAGACTTTTGAAAAAAAGTGAGAACAAAATAGTAATACTCAACTGCACCGCAAAGACTTAAATAATTCCAACACAGTACGTTTAGTAGCAAATCCGTAAAACTATTCCACTTGAAACGACTTTTAACATACAAAAAAAACCAAAAAAAAACCCCAAAAAACCGTCGATTTCAACCATTTTTTCTTTGCGTGTGCACGGGACGCATTTCTCACTAGATTACTGTTGTTTTTTACGCTTCATTGCTGATCTTGTTGATTGCGTTGAGAAACTTACACACACATATCGCTTGACATGTACAACTTACAATGTATACATTATGTCTTTACTTTCACTAAGTTTGCTATGATAACACACATGTCAGTTGAATTTTCCTCTTGTCACACTGCCCTCAAGATTTGTGATTTCGTTTTATTTTTTGGTTCAATTTCAAATGACCACGGAAGCGGACTTGACTAGCATTCGCTATTTTTCCGTCTCTCATTACCCTTTAAACCCACAACAAGTGTTATCGTATTTCTGAAATGTTATATTTCTAGATTGATCTTTATTACTCTTGTTTTCAGATTATTGTACAGGATAGGACATTGGCTTATGGGCATACTGTGAACAGAATGTCTAGGGTAAAAAGAATTACAGTAATGAAGGGTCGATTGATTGATTATTTGATCTGTACATATCCCTTAGTACCAAGAACCTACGAATTCATACAATAACTAAGCTCGCATTAAATCAGAGGCAAATGAATCGATGTGTGTGTGTTGTGTTATCATTGAAGAATGTGAACAGAATGTATACTGTGAACAGAATGTATAGGGTAAAAAGATATCCAAAATAATATTACAGTAATGAAGGGTCGATTGATTGATTATTTGATCTGTACATATCCCTTAGTACCAAGAACCTACGAATTCATACAATAACTAAGCTCGCATTAAATCAGAGGCAAATGAATCGATGTGTGTGTATGTGTTATCATTGAAGAATGGAAAACTTTGCACAGATTTGCACGGAATGCTCGTCCATAAATTGTGCAGGGTGAATAGCAAGTGGATAAAATGTGGCACATACAATTGTTTAGGTCAATCTTTCATGTGTATATTTATCTTTTCATACAATGAATTAATAAGTTTTTACCTAGAATTTATTATTTTCAAAATCGTACTGTTAATAAATTCGCAAATAAATGTCAAATGAATATATATTACAAATTATTTCTTTTTTTATATATCCTGCATATTAGAAAATTTATAATTGATTAAACAGCATAGGTTGCTGTGCTTGTGACATACAGAAAGGTATATTTTTGATGCAATATTCAAAGAAGAACTATACATGATTTGATGTGTTACTAATGTAAAGGATTCAATGTTCTGATTACGCATACACCAAACAAATGCAGAAAAGTATATTTCAATTTTTGGAGGACGCAAAGTTTGCTTCGCAGGATATAGTAAATCATCATGCAAGGCCATGTTGTTGCAGCTGACCTCACAGTGTCCTGTATCGTGTAATAATATTTGTCTGATGGATAAGAGTACAAATTGCTCCCGAGTCCCGTGGCTTGGATAATTCAAAATATGAAACTGCCAGTAATTTTATTCTTTTTAATCATGCTACCTTTTAAAGCCCCAATAGCTGCGAATTTTATGCATTATTTTTATGGTTTTATTTCAAACAATGTTAGCTCATATAAATGTGCTAACTGGGGGACATGTACAGAAGTATCACTGCTCGCTGATTTGGACCATTCCTACGCATTTTAATAGGTTAAATAATAAACAGGTGCCACACTCATAAAATGGCACCCCAACGGAAAGGTACAAAAAATTCAGTATTTCCTGCGCATACACATCGTGATCATAAAGGAAACACGTATGATGCCATTTACTTGAATGCACAACACACGATGGCCAACATTTTGTTGCTGTAATCTTTGTTTTCTCTGTCGCATGATTAATTTTTTAAAAATCTCGGGAAATCTAAAATGATGTGATGTTAAAACGTTTGAATTTACATGTCACTTTCGACACATATTTAATGGGTTTTATCCAAAGCAAACTTTTGCGAAACTGAGGATATTTTGAGATCGGTTTATTTCACATTTGCAGCTATTGGGGCTTTGAGCACTAAAATAGCAGGGGGGGGGGGGTCCCTTGCAATTTCTTTCATACTGAGATTATAGTGAACGTAGGTCTCTGTTGAATCGTATCTTAACCGGGTTTTAGTCATGAAATGAAACCAAATCCTACCTAACCTAACCTAACCTAACCTAACCTAACCTAACCTAATCTAACCTAACACTCATCCATCCATATAATATATCTGATTATTTCTTCGATTGTGTGAACCCTTAGTATCTAATATGACACATTTTTAGCAGCGACAATCTACAGCGTGTGGAGGGGTCGCAGTAAAAACAAATTGTAAAATCTTAGCTCGGTCACTGAACCACTCTTTTTGAGAGTGGGGATTTGGCAGAGCGTTTCTGTATGTGGCTTCTCTGCTAGGTGACTGACTGCCGTGTGTTGTGGATTCGAACCCGATTAAAACTTACCGCATATTCCATTTACTTCAACTCCAAAGTCTCATGAGTTACTAGAAGAATACCGATATAGGCTGAAGTTGTTGGTTCTCTGCCTGAGGTCGGCTCCTCCAATCCATGTCCTTGGATACAAAATAAAACCTTATCATGAGCTGAATTTATCGAGAATATTACACCCAATGGGCAAATCGTCTGGTAGTGTAGTCTAACAGGATATTCAGTGGACACGTCTGAACCCATTTCTGATGCCTGGACCATGTGAAGACAATCACAGGCCCTAAAGGGTCCAAGTCTATGCCATTTGTAATACACAGAATTTTGGTTGTCTGCAGCTATCTGTCACAGTGGGTGCAGATCTAAACAGATCGGCATGAATCTTGCAATAAATACAATTTGCAATGCTGCCATTTCATCAGGAGAGAGAGAGAGAGAGAGAGAGAGAGAGAGAGAGAGAGAGAGAGAGAGAGAGAGAGAGAGAGAGAGAGAGAGAGAGACTTTTTAGAAATGTCTACCCGAGAGATGTAGAAAGACAGATATTTTTTAGAAATGTCTACCCTGAAAACTTACGGATAATAGATTAGCTAGCTCTTGAGATCTTAATTACCATAACCTTCTTGTTGTTTGTCACTGTTTCCAATTACATATAACGGTCAGAATTCATAAAGTCGGCTTTCTTAAAATGTGTTGAACTTTGTACCAGTTGTAACAAAAGTTTTCTGGGGAGAAAATTACCTCCGTAACACCATTACACAGAGGGAGATGTGCAACTTTAAGGAAGCCATCTGGGGAAATCTAAAATCTGATCTTGGAGCTATTCCTTGACTCGATTTCCCTAACAGTTGGTACCATGGATGAATTTGTGGACACTCTCGAACATCTCATTATGTCAGCTATTGAAGACCACGTGCCGCGAATCAAACTGCGTCACCGTTTCCCATAAAGCTTCCTGATATGATGCAGAGCTAATCGAACAATCAAAACTGAAAGAACGTAGAAGTCATGCCAAGAGACGCATGCCTGAGACTGAGAATGTAGAACTCTTCAAGCAGGCTCGTATCTCATTCCAGAAATTCGCGAAAATGAAAGAATGATTATGTTGCGTCTTTGGCAGCAGAAATCAAGAAAAACCAAAAGCGATTCTTCTCCTTTACCTCAACCTGTATGAAAGGCACAAAGTCGCGTATTGAAGTGTGTCGAAGACGTGTCAAAACAGACAGTGAAGGAGGCTTTGCATCCAGGAAATTCTTTGTTTGTACCTTTGCACAAAAAGGGTACCAAAGCAAACGTTAGAAATTATGTCCCAGTGTCCCTCCTATCAATTGTTTCAAAATCTCTAATATCAAGACGACGATATAACCACGTAAAGTTTTATCTCTAAAACAGCATGATTTTCTGCCTGAGCGATCCTGTGAGACGCATCTATCTGTCTTGCTCCATGAAACTCGTCTTGCTGTTAATGAGACAAAACAGTTCGGTGCCAAATAAACAGAGCAAGAAGCAAGGCACAGAGCAAGGCACATGATAAAGTTAATAATAAATATTTAGTACACAAACGTAGTGAGTATTTGGTAGTTACCTGATTGATAGATCCCAGCTACTTATGTTAATGGCTGAAGATCAGACCCTGTTTTATGTAATTCGCGGGTTCTGCATAGGTCACTACTAGAGCAAGTATGTGTCATTCTTTATTCGAACGACATTTTCAGCAATTTGAAGTGAGGCAAATTAAGCTTTGCAGACGATCTGCGGTTGTTTAAGAAAATACGTAGTGTAAATGACTCTTCAATATTACAAGACGATATCAATTACTTGTCCACTTGGTCAGAGAAATGGAAAATGCATCTTATTGTTAATTACACCAGGTGTGTACTACGTCGTGTATCTTCGAAAAGATTTTCGATTGACATGGCTTATAACATTGGCGTACACAATTTTGGGACAGATTAGTTACAGTGATCTAGACGTGACACTAGCCCGCAAGTTAACAACCCTTGTTACTTCCATTATTACTGCAGCTTAAAGACTACTTGGCATTCTAAAGAGGTTTGGGAAAGGTTGTCGGTAGATGCCCTGCCCTGGGTTACAAAACGTTCGTCAGAACTAAACTTGAATGTGCCTCAGCTGTTTGGATCTGCATTGACAAAGTGTACTCAGACAAGCTAGAAGCTGTTAAGCGTTAAATATATGTGTTATGTTGTAAAAGTAAGGTTTGCTGATTATTCATATGATGATCTGTGAATCAAATTTAATTTACCAATGCTGCCTAAAAGGCGCAAATATTTTGTTTTTTATAGAAGTAAATTAATATCCTTCTTGATTGCCTTCCGATTTTCCATTTATAGTTTCCCGGGCAATCAACTAGACAGAAAAGGATATTACATGAACATGGTGATAGAGTTAAATTTGCAACAAATTCACCATTTTAATCGCATTCACAGCTATATATAGATTTAATCAATGTTTGCAAATTTTTAATGTTTTCTGCCTCTAGCTTTAAAAAAAATTTGTTTTTAATTTTCTTGTCCCGTAAATACATTTAATAAGTTTTTACTAAAATCTTCAATTAGTGTGGTTCGAGTTCGAAATAAATAAATATACACCTTACGGAACTGTTTCGGAAAGACTGGTACTCAACTGTGTGTTTTATTATTATCTTGTTTGGATATCAGTCTAAAGTCTGACTTGCGGTGTTTCCATGATGCTTTATTGTTAATGGATCACCATCTTTATCATTTTATTGAATCGTAATTACTCTCCATTTATAGAACGTCATGTTTAATGACACATCAGTGTCAGCACTTAGCATATATGCGCCTGTTCGTCGCTGTGTCGTATAGAAATTACTCTGTGCTATTGTTGTCCGAAAGAGTCTGGCCTCTATGCCCGAAAACATCATTTTAGCTCGAGATGAGGGTCTTCACCCTTGGTTTGTTGCCTTGGCAGCTTGTTATTGCAACATGTTTGCATTTGGGCTTTATCAAGCTGCAGGTCCCTTACTTGTAGCTATTCAGAAAGAATTCAACTTAAGTGGTACACAAACGTCATGGCTTTTGTCCTTACTATTTGCGGTGCAGTCAATATTAGGTAGGTTTTATTCCGGATGTTCGCTTGTGTACGATGGCAAAAAAACTATTTCTAACAATAGTTTTCAAGTGTAGTCGTAATATTTTTATATGAAAGGTTTCAAAACAAAAAACACATTTCAATTTTATGCATTTCTTCTGAAAATTGGAAAATACTTAGCAAATCCATTACTGTTTTGATAAAAATATAGAAAAATAGCTGAGTATTACATTATCATGTGCATTGACTATTTTGTGAAATATATACCTTGTTATGAACACAGCATTATCAAAAATTGTGACGATATCGTAAACAGTGTTGACACGAAGCGGACGTCTTCTACTACTGACCTTAGAGGGAAACACCATTTACCAAAACACCCCAAAAGGTTAGTAATATGATACTGCATGAAAGACTTACCAGGACTCAAACATATTATCTTTCACAATTACAGGTCCGATATCAAATGTGGCAACTTCAAAATATGGATATCGATTGACTGTTTTCACCGGAGCGGTTTTGAGCGCACTCGGTGCATTCCTCAGTTCATTCGCTAGGAACGTCGCGGTCCTCTATTTTAGCTTCAGTGCAGTTATTGGTAGGTAACTACGTTTTAGGTCCTGCATATTTAATCAAGACATCTGCAAATAACCTCTTTAAAAAACTCTTTTTATCTGAAAGAAACAGCCGAAAAATTAAACGCTATCCTTAATATGGCCACAAGCTTGCGACGTGACAATGGAATGTCCATAAGAGTAATGGATTAACGCAAAATTTGCTTTTCCGTTTATTTGAATCGTAATTGATAACCTTGAACTAACCTTTTGGTTTTAAGTAAGTTTACAAATTAAAATAAGTAATGACAAAATAAAAAATATAATGTTTTCAGAAAATTCGCATGTCAAATTGCTATTTTCAATTATTGTATTGTAATCAGAAATTTCATATTACAGGATTAGGATATACCCTTGTTACAAGCCCATCAATAGGTATAATCGCCTTGCACTTCGATAAATGGTACGTCATTGCTAACGCGATCGTTATGTGCGGAAGCTGTTTTGGAATCATCATGCTGAATCCCTTGTTTCAAGCTCTGATAGATAATTATGGATGGAGGAACACATTATTTGTGATTTCGGGACTTCAATTACAGATGTGCCTGTGCGCTCTCTTATTTACGAATCCGATGAATGTCACTGACCCATCACCAACGACTGACGGAACTGGCATACCTTACCAGATAAATGAGTCTGTACAAATTGATCAGTTTCAGGGAAACACTTCATCATGTAAAGATATCTTTTGTAAGATTTTACAGAGTTTGGAATGCAATTTGTTAATTAAGTATAAATCTTTTCTATTTTTCGCCATTTTGATTTTCTCAGGAACTGGTTTTGGGTTTATAGGTTTGTCGACATACATATTCATGAAAGCGGAATTTTGTCGGCTGGCGTCATCACTGGAAATATCACTTTTAGTGTCCATATTTGGTGTCTTTAATATAACAGGGAGAATTGCGACAATACCATTGTTAGTTAAAAAGAATGTACTTTTTACAAGTTCCAGAATTTATGGATTTAGCTTGCTTATGACAGGAGTAGCGACTATTATAAGTGTATTCATTGATACATACGTTCTTTTTGCGGTGTATGTAAGTTTTACTGGTTTATTTAGTGGATTGTGTTTACCCTGCGTACCACTTTTGATTGTCGATTATATTGGCGCTGAGAAAACAACTGCTGGTATGAGTATTCTGACTGTCTGGCTAGGTGCTGGAAGTCTCATAGGTCCAAATGTCGCAGGTATGATTTTGTTATTTCAATCCATTTCTCCTATCTTAAAGTTATTGTATCATTTCTATATCTTATGTAACATTATTTTGTATTGTCAAATCCATAATATTACAATGACGAAAATTCACTATTGTAAAAATGATATTTACGAGTATCAAAGATTTCGAAATAAGGATGATAACACAGCTAGATCTGATTTTAACGCGAGGTTTCTCTTCTACAGGTCTTTTGTACGACATCTCTGGTAACTATGACAACTCCTTCTACTGGTATGGTACATGTATGGCTGTTTCTGGAATAGCCTTTCTCACCATAGAACCGTTCTTGAGACCAAGTGACCGGAACTCAATAGAGGAGGAGCATTTAATCGAATTCAATAAAGCCACAGTTTTGAATTCATATGAAGCTATGAAAGAATAAGTGTCTGAGTATTAAGAAATGGAGGAGTGGAATAAATTGAAAGGAACTCATAAACTTTAATATTAGCACTTCTTCAGTTCAGTTTTATGATAGTTCACGTAACGGGTGTATAATAGTAAGTGTATTTATAAGACTTAAGGAGTATAAAACCATTTCTTATTCTTAGTGTGTATAAATTCTGTTTTGATAAAATCGATATTCCAGAGTCTCCTAAGATTATTAAGTCAAGATCTCGTTTGTAAGTTCACAAAGCTAGCCCCAAACCCCCGCCCTTTCAGGATGCATATGCTGCAGTTCTTACACTTCTTTCTATGTGATATTTAATTATCCTTCTAATTATTGCAGACGATATGTAGCGTCGCCAATCCCTTGTTTCAGGCTCTTTGTCCTGTTTCTTTCATTGTAAGCCACGCTCTTTAAAATTATTTATAAGTGTATTTATGAGTATTTGTAAGTACACGCCACTACATAGATGATGACATATTGGATAACATTCTTCCATTGACAATATAATAATAGGTCATTGTCAAACGTTCTTGTCGCTGTATGTACATTTGTATTTTTGAGGACTTTGACAGCATAAAAACTATTTAGAATAGTGCATAGTGTCATCAATAAGCTTCTGTTCAAACAGCCTTTGAATATTTATTTGAGGGATGATAACCTATGAGCCGAAATCCTCCCTTAGACAACACCGGATACTCGACCGAGTATAGTCCCCTACATTGAGAAAGGAGAAAAGGACATGTAGAGTAAGGTGTTTATATCACTCTACATTTTATAATGTCATTTACTTCTGTAAAATTAGATCTATACTAGGTAGAGATAATGGCAGTAGTAGTAGTATTTGCACAGAGGCTTGTGATGTATTCTGCGATCGTTCCCGCACTTGTGAGACTGAAGTGTTAATCAGTGTGTGATATCTTCCACAAAACATATAGGGCTTATATATCTCCACTAAGGTAGTTCTTAAGTAATCAATCTTTGACAAATTTATTTATTTGTCTTTGCGAATAGAATGTATTAATGCCAAGACGAAATGTAGTGTAGGGACGATGAACACACATCTACAGACATTTAGGGTAGCCCCTGCTGCCTGTCAGCAAATACATGTATGATACGGTCGGGCTGGACATGGGCGAAGTGGCTACAAGAGGCTTATTATGCGAACATGGGCATATGTCTGTTTACTGTGATCCACCAGACAAGTAAGAAAAACAGACTAGAGACGCAGCACGCCGTTTAATGTCATAATCGACTCGATAAACTGTGGCCTTTCTTATCAAAATGAGCTTCACAGGTGTCAGACTTCTCGGAGACTTCGTGCGTAATTGATAATTACACGAGATTATGCGGAAACAACACAAACAAACTTGGACGAGTGTGTCAATCTGCAGGGCATCCTTTTTGCGTGACGAGCCTGACGACGAACTCGAAAATGACTAACTTTCAGACAATAGCTTTGACAGTTATTTTGATCCGTCCTTTTCGGAAGAATATCAAGCTGTAGAGGAACTGGGAACTTATGTACATGTCATGCCGACAGACAAGTATAATCACTTTCATTTACAGACGTGAATAAAACAGTCTTGACACGAAAGCAAACACCCGATTGCCTAGAATTTACCTCTTGGCATACCAATATATTCCTAAAAATGTGAAAATGGTCAAACTCTCCTCCCGAAGCTCAAACTTTCTCCCATTTTCGCCAGGCACGCCACCCTCGCAACACGAACTTACTTTTGCTTAAAAATCGGCGAAAATCCGGAAACTACCGAAGGGTGCATGTTTTAATTCGGAAATCTTCGGAAAGCAGAGTCGAGGGCTAATAATATATATTTATATATACAGGCTTTGTCGAAAAACTGAATATTATGTGTTTCAGCATGCTGTAGGGAGACAGCAAGAAACTGTAGTTGTGATATTGTATAGAAAAATTGCAAAAAAAAGATGAACAATTGTAGTTTCTGCCCCGTTACTAGGCCCAAGTTTTGTTTTACGACAAATCATACATGTTGAGATTTTCTCGAGATAAAAATCATGAAATTTGACAATATGGTTCAAGATTTTCTTTGATTATCACTAACATTCAAATGTGATTCACTTTTGATTGAATTACCTACCGAACCTTGGAATCGGAAAATGTAAAAAGTAAAAGGGAACCAAAAACTTTTTCAGGTTCCCCCTATAGGTAAAGCAAACTTTCATGTCCCCCTCTTCTACCCCAATATTTAGGAATCCCCCTGAATTCCTCCAGACCCTTCACCGTATTTTATAAACACAGTCTAAGGCTACTTCTGTCGATTTATGTCGTCATTAAAAGTACATTTTATTTAGCCTTTTAAAATCGGAGATGAATCAAGGTGTCTACTTTGTTTTCAAGCCAAGGCGTTGTGTATGTCAGTCTCAATTCCTAAGCAGCGCGTCTTCTATCTTCTTCAAAAATATAAAACCAAATGCGATGTCATACTTGGGTAAACTGTTATGCAAATGTTGTCACAATAGACGACTACTTAGAAGGTGACAATTGTTAAAAAGTTCACGTTTTGGAGGAGTACTGTTCAAGGTATGAAGCGGTCGCTTAATCCCCACCATGGACGCCTCGGCACAGTGTTAGGTGATGGCGAGTCCAGACTGACAGTGCATGGTACACACACACATACGCAGGCTGTGTTGGCAAGACGAATGCTGGACTGTTCAACATGCTGTAGGGAGTAGAACAAGAACGCACTTGTATAAATTGAACAAAAATATTGTCAAAATTATCAAAGTTTATATAGCTACAGCCCACGGGCAGTGTCACTATTATGTACTGCCCTGCTAGAGCAGTGTCGCTCTCACTGCATACCTGAGCAGTGACAGCGATAGCTCTGACTCATATATATATATATATATATATATATTATATATATATATATATATATATATATATATATATATATATATATTATATATATATATATATATATATATATATATATATATATATATATATATATATGATAGTTGGAACAGTTTGGGTCAAATGATGCTCATGAGGGCGAAACATACTTGTACATAAGATCAGGCCAGAGAGCAATATATGGAAGACCAGGAGACTTTAAAAGTTATGCGGGATTTTTGAACTCTAGCATATGAGAACAATTAAATATTAAAGAAAAAAAGAAGTGTACACCATGCTTGATTTTCAGAATTTTCTCATTCTCATCGTAAAAAAATACAAAAGTAAAACTTTGAACAGTAAAGACTAATTTAAATAAAAAAATGTGTGACTAAATGGAATTATTTACTTTTAACCAATTTGTCATTATTACACCAAAACTTTCAGAGATTAAAACGTGTCTTTGATAGAATATTTTAAACCTCCAGTATTGTCAAGTTTAAGTAGCATCTACGTCATATATGTCTTGTAGTTTAGAAACAATTTTTAAGTCACTGTTGATGAGAAGTTTGCTACGCTGGGTATATCATGAGACGTCAGAGTACCGCAGATCATCATAAGAGGCCATATTGGCACAGCTGACTTAGAAGTGTGTTGAATTGTGTTAGAGTTATCGTCTGATTGATACGAGTAAAATTGCGCTCGAGTCCTGTTGCCCAGATGATTCAATATTTGAGACTGCCAGTACTTATATATTTTTAATCATTCCACCGTTTAAGCGCCACAATAGGACTGGGGGCGTCATTTCTTTCATACTCATTATAGCAGAGACAATCTACAGCATGTGGAGGATGTGGTGTATGAACAGTTATGTCACGAACTTCAATATCCCACTACTTCACAGTGTAGACGAGAGGTAGCACACCTCGGATAAAACTTACCTAATAACGTCTGCACTGCAAATAGTAAGGACAAAAGCCACGATGTTTGTGCACCACTCAAGTTGGATTCTTTCTGAATAGCTACAAGTAAGGGGCCTGCAGCTTGATAAAGCCCAAATACAAACATGTTACAAGAACAAGTTGTCAAGGCAATAAACCAAGATCAAAGATCCTCATCTCGAGCTAACATGATGTTTTCGGGCGTATAGGTCAGACTCTTTCTGAGAGATTCTGAGAGATACAGAGAAACTTTGTCTACGACACAGCGACGAAGGTGCACGTATGCTACGTATTGACACGCCTGAGTCATTAAACATGAAGCTCTATAAATAGAGAGTAATTACTTATCAATAATATGACAAATACGGTGAACCATTAATCATTGAAATTAATTAATTAATCATTAAAACAGCGGAAATCAGAGTTTAGAACAATTGATTGATGCTCCAAGCAGCCATTCGGAGGCAAAAGATTTAGGTTGTCATGATTTCTACTTACCAAACCCCTGTGTTAAACACTGTTATTATTCAAAACTGTCCTCTATAATAACTAAACTTTCAACTTAACCTTTCAATAACAATTTGGGAGATGATGTACGTTTGTATTTTTGGGGACTTTGACATCATAAAAACTATTTAGAATAGTGCATAGTGTCATCAATAACAACTGGAAGCTTCTGGTCAAACAGCCATTGAATATTAATTTGTGAGATGATAACCTATGAGCCAAAATCCTACCATAGACAATCCCGTACTCGACCGAGTATAGTCCCCTACAGTGAGAAAGGAGAAAAGGACATGTAGAGTACGGTGTTTATACCACTTTACATTTCATACGTCTGTAAAATTAGATCTATACTAAGTAGAGATAATGGCAAAAAAGCCATCCTTTCCCTAAGCCTTTGCCAAAATAAGGGACTGGTACTCTGATCATGCAATCATTCATTTTATATTTGAAGTGCTTGCTCTACATCACTAGGATATGGGCCTATAAACGAATGTATATTATTTTCAAAAAATTGTGGTAGGGCTGTACATATACAGGGGACAATACTCAGTTGACTACGGTACATGGTCTTTGTTGATGTCAACTTATCATCTAAACCAATGAAAATTTTCATTCATCTAAACCAATAAAGATTTTAAACTCTAAACAGAAAACTTAATATTTAGAATACTATATATTGTGTCATCAATAATAACTGAAATTTTGAATTCGAATAACCTTCAGCTTTTTATTAACAATTTTAGAAAAGTTGACATGTGTGTCCAAATCCTCATGAAATTAACTTCTGCTGACAAAATGCATGACCACCTTCCCTCCATACAGGACTGACCATTCAAAAGTGTTTGCAAGAAAAAGAGTGACCCTTCCTAAGTTTCATGAGCAAAAAACACTGACCTCCCTGAGTGCCACAGTCTGTATCAAGAATATCTTAATTGACATGCAATTTCTCGTTTGACCTTTGAACTTTCATAGATCATTTTTAACCTCTAAAATAATCACTTGGGTGAAATTTGAATAGCATATTTCTTATGCACATCTACTGTTTCAAACACCCTATTCTCATCACGAACATTTATATCAATTGTCAAACACAGATTTAGCTAGTTTTGTATCGTAAAAAACCTATTCATAGTTTTCTTATAGACTACAATGTATAGTACATTTTCAGTGACATTTTAAAATCAATTTTCTTGCACACACATGTACTTGCAACCATCCTAGTCCAATTAAGGACAATGATATCAATATCAAACGTCTATAGATAAACAGATTTAGCTGGTTTTGTATTTTAAAAAATATTCAGTCTCTTCATAGACTACAATGTATATTGGAATCAACAGGTCAGTGAAATTTCTAAATCATATTTCTTGTAAACAAGTGCACTTGTAACCACCATATTCTTATCAAGTGTATTTATATTAGTCATCGAAGGTCTATAAATGCAGAGACGTTGCTAGTTTATATTTGAAAATGTTAATAGTTTCTCATAGACTACTACGTATATTGAATCAACAGTTTTGATGGAATCCGAAAATCAAATGTCTTGCACACACATGTACTTTTTACCTCCTACTTCAAGCAAAGTATACTTACATAAATTATAAAACATATATAAATGTACAGATATAGCTTGTTTTGTAGGGGAAAATTGTTAATTTGCGGTGTTAACAGGCTTCTAGCAAACGTTTGCGGGGTGTCAAAGACATACCTTGGAATTTGAACCATTTTCATATCCGTTGGGAACACAATGTCGGTAGGTTTGACAGGAAGGGACTTCAAAATTTTCCATATTGAGAAGGGGTGGTTTTGAAACTTTTTTGGATGTGCTAGGGGGTACTCAATTTTTTTTAATATTTTTAAGATTCTCCTGCCCTACCCCCTCCAGAAGTGTTTTTGAACGCAGCCTAATGATAGCGTAAAATAAACAACAATTAACACATGGTAAATGTGCCAATCGACCGGGAGAAAACAAAACATAAACACGAAATTAAAATACTAGGTAAACAAAAAACCAACACTCTAGAATTGGCCGAGGGGTCTCTACCAGTCTGCTTCTGAAGCAAAATTTTGGTTGCAAACTTGGCTTGCAATCCTTGAAGGGAGCAGAAAGTGAAAGTGGCTCCATCACGCCAGTGGAGACCATTTTTGAATGGGGTACAGGGAATGAATAGCCTGAGTGGAGGAAAGTTGAGTAGACTGGAGGGAGAGACCCCATGGAAGTATGTGGACGATTAGGTTGCTTGATTAGAAACGTCGGTGATGGTAATGCTCGCAGCCCAAGTTTAGTCGCTCGGGTGGAGTTAAGATCCGTGATAAACGGAGCGCCCATACAGCCTAGCTTGGAATGTTCCTGTTGCAAACTGGTGGTGTATAGATTGGCACTCACGGCCTGAGTGACGGCAATGCATCCCTTGATGATTACGGATTAAGGAACCATTTCTTATTCTCAGTCTTTATGTATTCTGTTTTGATAAAACCGAAATTCCAATGTCTCGTTAGATCAACACTAAAGAGTAAAAAACAGCTATTCATCCCCCTGGATAAGTACTAATGCAGAGAATATTTTCATGAGGGGAAAATGGTAATAGGGAAACGGAAAATTATCGAAATGTTTCAATAAATAGTACGACAGAGAGTACAAGTAGTAGTAGTATTTGCAAAATGGCTTGCGGTGTATTCTGCGGCCGTTCCTGCACTTGCTAGACTCAAGTGTTCCCAAGTAATCAATCTTTGACAAAATTATTTATTTGTCTTTCCGAATAGAATTCATTAATGCCAAGACAAATGTTGTGTAGCGACTATGAACACACAATTACAGACATTTAGGGTAGCACCTGCTGCTTGTCAGCGAGTACATGTACGATACGGTCATGCTGGACATGGGCAAACTGGCTTCGTCGATTCATGTCGTCATAAAAAGAAGCCTCTTAAAATTAGCCTCTTAAAAACGGAGTTGAATCAAGGTGTCTACTTTGTTTTCAAACCATGGCGCTGTGTATGTCAGTCTTGATGTCTAAGTAGCGCGTCTTCTATCTTCTTCAGAAATACAAAATCAAATGCAATGTCATAGTTGGGTAAACTTTTATGCAAATGTTGTCACAAAAGACGACTACTTAGAAGGTGACAATTGTTAAAAAGCTCACTTTCTGAAGGAGTACTGTTTAAGGTATGAAGCGGTCGCTTAATCCCCACCATGGACGCCTTGACACAGTATTAGGTGATGGCGAGTCCAGACTGACAGTGCATGGTACAAACACATACAGTGCATGGTACAAACACATACTCAGGCTGTGTTGGCAAGCTGAATACTGGACTGTTCAACATGCTGCAGGGAGTAGACAGCTGTATAAACTGAACAAAAATATGGTCAAAATTATCGAAGTTAATACAGCTACAGCCTATGGGCAGTGTCACTATCATGTACTGCCCTGCTACTGCAGTGTCACTGTCTCTGCATACCTGAGCAGTGAGAGTGATAGCTCTGGCTCATATGTATATAACAGTTGAAGAAGAATGACGCTCATGATCTTGTACACAAGATCAGACCAAACACCAGGAGACTTGAAAAGTGATAAGGGATTTTGAATTCTGGCATATGAGAATAATCAAATATTACAGGAAAAGATGGGATCACCATCCTTTATTTTCTAAATGTTCACATTCTCATTGTAAAATAATACAAAAGTAAAACTTTGCACAGTGGATGACGACTGAAAATACGGATGTCCAACTAAAGCTACGAACCAAATTCCGCCTAAGGAGGTAAATGGTAATAGATATAATTACAAAGCAAAGCGCTTGACAACGAAATATTGAACAAAAATTCAGCTGTGCGACGACAACATCAATTGACAAATCAAATTATTCCATCAAGCGAGGCGTCTGTCATTATGCTACCGTTGAGCACTTTCTATGTTGGCTTGACGAAGATTGTGACGGGAGAATCGGATGTCGAGGAAAATTTAACTTCTGATAACGTATCATCAGGAGATAGTTCAAAAATATTTGCTACGATTATCAGTACCCTTGGTATCGTTGGGAATTTTCTTGTATGCTATGTTATACTGCGAGTTCAGGAACTGCGCACACGTACTAATATGTTAATTTTGAATCAATAAATCATCGACTTTACTAGCCCAGCGTTCCTCCTTGCCCGTGTTTTCGGGACGAAAGGTTTGCACATTCCACCGGGAATAGTCGGTCAGATAGTTTGTAAACTATGGCTTTCCAACCATTTCTTTTGGGCCACTTACGTGGCATCCACTTTCAATCTGGTTGCTGTCACACTAGAAAGATATTTTGCCATTGTACATCCTATATGCCATTACAATCACTTTACCATCAAACGGGTTAAAATTGCATGCGTATTGGTTGGTCCTTGGTCATGTTTACCAGTCATATGGCTTCTTGATCTACGGCTTTCTGCAGTATCAATTACCCGAGCGGGTCGCTTCAGATCGTTGTAGGGGTCATAGTTTTCCTTGTACAATATCTACTGCCACTTTTAATTCTATGCTTTGCTTATGTCAGCATAGCAGTAGCTCTCCGGAAACAAGCTATCCAGCAATCGGCCAACTCGAAGAGTGCCATGGTTCGCGCAAGAAAAAACGTAATCAAGACTTTGTGCCTCGTTTCGTTAAGTTACGCTATTTGCTGGGGCCCAAATCAAATAGTTTACCTTGACTTCAATCTGACTGGCAGATTTTCAGTAAATGATCGCGTGAGAGATTAGCACTGTGATTCTGTTCTTGAACATGTGCGTTAATCCATAGATATACACTCTAAAATACAAACAATTTCAGAAGGGATGCAAGAGTGCATTCTCCTTTAAGAAGACTTCGTAGGTCGTGCCCGTCACCGAATACATCAAGTGAGGAATCCGTCATTGAAGGAATGGGGCGGGATTGGATGGGGTGTGATTATACCCCTTTGTTGCCTAGCACTTAGCATATCTATTAACAAGTCCTTCATCAAATGGAAAAGACAAGAACAGAAATTGAAATTATTATAGTTTAGATTCAAAGAAACGGGATGTATTAAAGTTACAACAACTACTATGTTACCACTACTACAAGAAAAGGTAAAAGAGATGCTACGCGAAAGCACATTCAAAGATGAATAAAATATTGAGGAAAATACACTTTAGTATGAAGTTTACGTTATAATTCGATCGATTATTATTCCGACCTTTTAAATTGTATGTCTTTGCGTATTTACAGTGTTTGTTGTTGCCAAGTTTCTGCAAAATTACAATGTAGAGTTGTCTTTGTTTGATCTCTAATACAATTTTGTGAAGGGTTGTAACCCTGGTCCTTAGTTATACCTTGGGCCAATGTAACGCTTATATTTCAAAATAAGAATGACGGACGAAATCGATCTTAATATTTGGTTTGAGAAGTTGTTCCAAAATGTTGCCACTGTAGCATGACTCACTGGCGAATGTCGGAGACTGTATACCGAGCCATAATAAAACACTCAACAAGGAGTATACTGTATGGTACACTTCAGATACTGGGAACGGTATGGTACTGTCACATTTAGGCAGTTGAGTCAGAGTCAAGATGTATTCTTATTTTGCCTTGCTATTTCTTCTGGTGTCTTGCGAAACCATAATTCATGGAAAAAGAGGTAACACACAATGCATACTGTACGCCACAAGCTATATGGGGGAAGAAAGACTTACGTGCAAGTGCATAAAATTAGAATAATAAGTTCCAACCGGCAAAATAGTTTCATTGTTTTATCTACACAATTACAGTGAAAGCTTAATGTTAAACACAACTATTACACGCCTGGTGTTTACCTCCACGATAGATAGTAGAGGTGTGCCGCAACTTAATAACAAGTACTGATAGGTGTAGTACATTGTGAAACGACGTCTCATGTAAATTATTTAAGTGAGATAACATTTAGATGAATTTCATTATGCATTCTCAACTGGAAATAAGGGTAGTGTATTTTATGCGTATCAGTTGTAAAATCACAGTAGTCACATATGTGTTACTTTAAGTGTGAGCTACATTCTGAAGAAAGAGGTTATCTTTGGTCAAGAAATTGTGACTCACGAGGTGCTTAAAATTTAATGTTTAAAGAGTTTGATGACGTTAAAGCTGGGGTGAATTATACAATGAAATAAATGTTTATCAGTTCACTTTGATTGGTCGCCAATATTGTGTGACATTTTAGAAAAGAATTTGAGTCATTTGGCATTCACTGGGTGAAATTGTATACAGTTCTTTAATCGTATACCGCATAGTATATCAAGATATTCAAAAGAAAAGTGAGACACAAAAGAGTAATATTTAAGTAAACTGCAAAGACTAAAATAACTCCAACATAATAAGCTTAGCAAAGAAAATTTGTAAAACTGCTTCACTTATTACGATTTTTTCACTCATATTTCTTTGTGCGTGCACCGGACGCATTTGTCAGAAGATTACTGTTGGTTTTTAACGCTTCATGGCTGACCTTGTTGATTACGTTGAAAAGCTTACACTGATACATTTCTTGACTCGTACACGTTACAATGTATACATGTATGTGTAAACAAGAGTTGTGATTTCGTTTCCTTTTTTGGTTCAATTTCAAATGGCCAGGGAAGCGTACTTGATGTTGATGGTCCCTTCCATATCACGTGATGCAAGCTCAAAGCCTGGAGCTTTTTCCTATGATTCAAATTACATGGGCAACTTCCTGTACCATTTTTGGCGTTTTTTGTAAAAAATCGGATAGAGGGAGTACGCGCGTTAGGGAGTCCTGTCATCTGGTTGCAAAATATGTCATATGGTTGTTGGCTACGACACACCAATATTTGGTTATGTTTTCGATGTCAAAGGTCAGAGTGGAAAGTCCGCGCAAGTGTGTTCACAGGGCGTGCCTCGTCTTAGCTCTTGTGATCAAAATATAACAAAGCACGTTTTCATTTGTGCCATTTCTAAGCAAGTCAGTACAAGTAGAGTGGTCTGTTCGATTCTTGATCGTAGGCTTGTAACACAACGCAAGGATACGATTTCTCATATATCTCTGGTGCATGGTGTTAGCATGCAGGCGGTTTTAAAATTCAGAGGTCAGAAGAAACCAGATCTACATACATCAGTCATCATGATCGATCTCGACTGGTAGAGCTAGAATTCAAAGATTCAGCACTTTGTTGTGTGATTGTTATGATGTAAAGCCGTACAGGGCGTGTGCCAAACTACTGTGCTTGCTTTTGTATTCATGGCACTGCTAATATGACATTAAACTGGTCCAATAATCATTTCCATTCAAGGTAATACATTACCTGGTCCATGGGACATTTGTGATGTACAATTTAAGTAGGACCATCCAATATCAATAGCAAATCTCTTAGCCACATTTCTTATCCGTATTGAAACCAATAAAGGTTTGACTTTTCCAATTTAAAAACACTCCTTTGAAGGAGCATAAGTAAGTAAAAAATGCCTGTGTTAGACTGATCACTTTAGGGGTGTAATACACAGAGGTAAAGACTAGCTTTTCTACCATCGTTGAGAGCAATAATTGTTAGCATATCTTTTACATTCACCAGTTGTTTCACAGTTGTGTCAAAAGAGTCAAAGAGATTTCTTGAAACACATCAAAGTCTACTTATTTAAAAGCATTAAGGTGTTTAGCCTTGTTCTATATTATCACTTTTCTCTTCATAGGATGCATGCTTCAGTAACAACTGTAAAAGATGCTCGAAGCATTATAGACTGCAGAGAAGCAGATATGTCCTGCAAGCTTTGCCCAGTGAAGATGTTTAGTCCTACGAAATACAAGTGGAGAGTAAAAAGACACATTCAGGCCCACATAAAATCCTCAGTACCTTGTGGAGGTAGGCAGCTAAATATGTTTGTCTTTATTGTCAGTGTGTTCTGATGTATTAGCTTTAATAAATTAATTCATGTGTCACCTGTCACTCCTGTGCATCTCTCTTACTCTGCTGAGGCTGAGACTTCAAAATTTTTTCATTGGTTTTTATCTTTTTATGCAATCACCAACTGATTTAACTTGTCTGATCAAAATTTTATGCAGGATCTGCATTTCGAGCATGCTGAGTCACAATGTGACACCTGGTTGCACGGAGACTCTGATGCATCTCTCTTACTCTGCTAAGGCTGTGACTTCTAAGTTTTCTTTAATATTCCACTCTCACTGCTTATGGGGTATACATTTCCCAGCTTATACGATATGCAAGAGCATGCAGTTCATATGGTGATTTTGTGAGAGACATGGCCATCTCTCTTTCAAACTGTTAAATCAAGGTTACACCAGAGCAAGACTTGTCTCTACATTCAAACGCTTTTTTGGCAGGTATCGCAAGCTGGTAGATAAATACAATATCTCTCTTCGACAAATGATCACTGATGGCATCGGTGACATTGGGCCTTAGTTAGTGACCACTACCTATCTGACTTACAGATTGATATATGGCGGGTGCCACATGTGGGGCAGGATGCGCTTACTATTTTCGAAACACCTGACATCACTTCTTGGTCTTTTGGCCAGAGGTCCATATATCTTTCTTTCATGAATTTGACTTTGTTTGTACCGTCTATTTACTGTCTGTTCTGTGCTGTTTTGTGTCTATGTTTACAACTATTGTCTTACAAATTTTGACCTTGTGTTATTGGATTATGGATTGGTATGATTGCGATTATTTCTCATTGGTTTTCATCTTTCTATGCTATCACTAACTGATTTAACTTGTCTAATCCAAATCTTTTGCAGGATCTGCATTTCGAGCATGCTGAGTCACAATGTGTCACCTGGTTGCACGGAGACTCCGGTGTATCTCTCTTACTCTGCTAAGGCTGTGACTTCTAAGTTTTCTCATTGGTTTTCATCTTTCTATGCTATCACCAACTGATTTAACTTGTCTATTCAAAATTTATTGTAGGATCTGCGTTTGGAGCATGCTGAGTCACAATGTGTCACCTGGTTGCACGGAGACTCCGGTGTATCTCTCTTACTCTGCTAAGGCTGTGACTTCTTTTCCCATTGGCTTTCATCTTTGTATGCTATCACTAACAAGTGCGTAGTAATTGGTTTTCTTTTAAAAGATTGCCGATTGACACGGCCTTGCACATAATTTGGGGACAGTTTATAGTTAAAGTGATCTAGGCGTGACACTGGACAGCAAATTAACTTTTATAACATATGTTTTTCCATTATCAGTGATGCTCAAATACTACTTGGCATACTAAAATGGTGTTGGTAAGGTTTTTGGTAGGAGCCCTCCCCTAAGTTTACAAATCTTTCTTCAGAACTGAACTTGAATATGCCTCAGTGGTTTGGAACAGTATTGACAAAGTGTAATCAGACAAGCTAGAAGCTGTTCAGCGCACTTTTGTTTAATATTATTGTTATGTTGTAAAAGTATGATTTGTAACTATTCATATGATGAAGTGTGTGTCAAATTTAATTTACTGACGCTGTCTAAAAGGCGCACATATTTTGTTTTTATACAAGTAAATTAATGCCCTTCTTGATTGCCATCCGATTTTCAATTTACACTTTCCCGGGCGATCAACTAGGCAGAGAAGAATATTACATAAACCTGGTGATAGAGGTAAACTTATCAGCAACTCACCTTGAAATCGCATTAAAAGGCTATACATAAATTTTATCAATGTCTACAAATTTTAAATGTTTCTGCTTCGAGTTTTAAGTATTAAATCTATAAGCATTTGTTTTTGATTTTTCTTGTCCTGTAACTAAATTTTATAATTTTTTAACTGAAATCTCCAGTTAGTGCGAATGTACATGGTATTAAATTCATATCATTGTCATAAATTCATCTCTTTGCTGCACGAGTTCGGAATAAACGAATAAATAAATAAATAAACATAATACTGCTCTTGTTCGGAAAGACTAGCATATCACTGTCAATTTCATTTTTCTATTGATTGGAAATCATTCTAAAATCTAATTTGCGCTGTTTCAATGACTCTCCATCTTAATTTAACCATCTTCATAATTCTATGGGTTCGTAATTACTCTCCATTTATAGAGCTTCATGTTAAATGACACATCCGTGTCAACATGTAGCATACATGCACATTCGTCGCCGTGTCGCAGACAAAGTTTCTCTGTATCTCTCCGAAAGAGTCTGACCTATACGCCCGAAAACATCATGTTAGCTCGAGATGAGAATCTTTACTCTTGGCTTGTTGCCTTGGCAGCTTGTTATTGTAACATGTTTGTATTTGGCCTTTATCAAGCTGCAGGCCCCTTACTTGTAGCTATTCAGAAAGAATTCAACTTGAGTGGTGCACAAACATCATGGCTTTTGTCCTTACTATTTGCAGTGCAGTCAATATTAGGTAGGTTTTATCCCGGATGTTCTACCTCTCCTCTACACTGTGAAGTAGTTAGATATTGAAGTTCGTGACACAACTGTTCAATTTACCAACTTACATAATTTTCTAACTTCGGACTCGTAAAGAGTGCGGGTTATATTGCCACTTAAAATCCGGTTGTTTTATCCAATTTTGTAACAATGTTTCAAAGGCGGTCTATTTTTGTCTATGTTTGGTGGTAGAAATACATTTACTAACGATATAATTTCAAAATGCAGTCATAATAATTTTATATAAAAAAATTCAAAACAAATAGCATATGTCAAATTTATCGATCGCTTCTGAAAATCGGAAAATACTTAGCAAATCCTATACGTCAAGCTTACATTTCAGGAAGTAATCATGCCCACGCAAAACATTCAGACAATAAATTTTTCTCTCCTGATGAAACTGTAGAAAAATGTTTGATTCTTACAACATATTATGTACATTGACTTCTTGATGAAGGATATACCTTGTTATGAACACAGAATTGTTAAAAATTGTGGCATTATCTGAAACACTATTATCTTAAACACTTCTTCTAATGCAGAGCTGGGAGGGAAACACTCTTTCCCAAACATCTCAAAAGGCTAGTAATATGATACTGCATAAAGATAGCAGGACTCAAAAATTCACTAATTATGTTACCTTTCACAATTACAGGTCCAGTATCAAATGTGACTACATCAAAGTGTGGATATCGATTGACTGTCTTTACCGGAGCGGTTTTGAGCGCACTCGGTGCATTCCTCAGTTCATTCGCCAGGAACGTCGCGTTCCTCTATTTCAGCTTCAGTGCAGTTATTGGTAAGTAACTACGTTTTAGGTCCTACATATTCAATCAAGAGATCTGCAAATTAAATCTTTAAAAGCCGTTTTATATGAAAGAAACATCGATTCCTAAATACAGCCATAAGCTTGCGACGTGACAATGGAAGGTCCATAACAGTGACAAAGAAATATTTGTTTTTTTCGATTATTCGAATCGTAATTGATAATCTTTAACCAACTTTCAGTTTGTTTACAAATTAAAACAAGTGATGACGTTATTAGAAATATTCGTATGTCAACGATATTTTTCAGCTACTAGATTACAATTTTCAATTATGGTCTTGTAATCAGAACTTTCATATTACAGGATTAGGATATACCCTTATTACAAGCCCATCAATAGGTATAATCGCCTTGCACTTCGATAAATGGTACGTCATTGCAAACGCGATCGCTATGAGTGGAAGCTGTTTTGGAATCATCATGCTGAATCCCTTGTTTCAGGCTCTGATAGATAATTATGGATGGAGGAACACATTATTCGTGATTTCGGGAATGCAATTACAAATGTGCCTGTGCGCTCTCTTATTTACGAATCCGATGAATGTCACTGACCCATCACCAACGACTGACGGAACTGGCATACCTTACCAGATAAGTGACCCGGATCATCCTGTACAAAATGATCAGTTTAAGGAAAGCACTCCTTCATGTAAAGATATCTTTTGTAAGATTTTACACAGTTTTGAATGTAATTTGTTAGTTAAGTATAAAAATTTTCTATTGTTTGCCATTGTAACTTTCTCAGCGAGTGGCTTAGGGTTTGTAGGTTTGCCGACATACATATTTATGCAAGCTGAATTTCGTCAGCTGGCGTCATCACTAGAAATATCACTTTTAGTGTCTATATTCGGTATGTTTAACATAGCAGGGAGAATTGCGACAATACCACTCTTAGCAAAAAAAAGAACACTTTTCACAAGTTCCAGAATTTTAGCAATTTGCGCCCTTATGACAGGTGTAGCGACTATTATGAGTGTATTCATTGATACATACATTCTTTTTGCATTTTATGTAAGTTTTATTGGTTTATTTTGTGGATTATGGTTTCCCTGCCTATCTCTAACGATTGTTAATTATGTTGGGGCTGAAAAAACAACTGCTGGTGCGAGTATTCTGACTGTATGGATGGGTGCTGGAAGTCTCATAGGTCCAAATGTCGCAGGTATGACTTTGTTATTTGAATCTATTTTCCTATCTGAAGATTATTGTATCACTTCTATGCACTCATCTATGTGTGATATTATTTTGTTTTGTCAAATCAATTATTTTAGAATTATAGAAATGTAAAAATACAATTTACATGATTGTATCAATGATTCAGAAATAGCGGTGACAATACAACGAGATCTGACTTTATCGAGATACTTCTAATTTACAGGTTTGATGTATGATATCTCTGGTAACTATGACAACTCCTTCTACTGGTATGGTACGACGATGGCTGTTCCTGGACTAGCCTTTCTCATCATAGAACCCTACTTGATACAAAGTGCACAGAACCCAATGGAGGAGGAGCATTTGATCGATAGTGAAAAAGCTACGGCTTTAGATTCATATAAGGAAATGAGAGAATAGGTATATGAGTATTAAAAAATAAAGGAGTGAGTCTTGTGGGAATAAATGGAAAGTGATGAACTGAAGAATCTAACAAACTTAGCACTTCTTTTACTAAGTATTTTTTCTGAATGGTTTTACGATAGCGCATACGCAACGAGTGTATTATAGTAAGCATATTTATATTTACGGAATATAGAACCTTTTCTTATTCTTAGTGCTTATAAATTCTGTTTTGATAAATCGAAATTCCAATGTGATCGTGAAGTAAAGATCTATGATAACACAGATCTAGTTTGGTAAGTTCACAGAGCTAGCCGCCCCACCCCCTTTTTCAGGATGCTACAGTTCCTAGGCCACATACTTAATGCTGAAGTGGACGTTTTGCCATTCCATTTGATATTTAATTACCCCTCTAATTATTGCAGACGAAAATTAGCACCTCCAAGCGTTTGTTTCAGGCTCATAAAGTTTAAGCCACGCTCTTGAAATCGTTGTTTTTAATGCACTATTATTTTTGCAGTTGTTACAGATGTTATTCACTTTGGCATCAATTCTGCATAAAGCCCAATGATCAGTTTAAGAATTGTGAAAGATGTACGATATACATCGGTGAGAAATATAAAAAGTAAATAATTGTTCTGGTGTTTTTGGTCTTGGCCATTGATATGAGCCTTTGCGATAAATACGCATTCACTAAGGAGGGATACTAATGATAAGATGATAACTTTATGCAAATTACCACTAAACAAATTATTTATAGGAGGTGTCTGTACGAACATAAGGGCAGAAGGTAGAGGGGAGCAGGTTGACAGCAGACAAGAGAACGGACAACTGACAGTATGTAACATCTTTGTATTAGAGATAAACGGTGTTATCTGTGAAGACTTAGAGTGTCTACACTGTTTCTGTATCCCGACGTCCTCTTGCATAGCTATTCCTCGAAGAGATACAGTGAATAGTATTTCATGGTGGAGAATACGGGTATACAGGGCAAGATCTTTAAGTTGGAGAAGTTACAGGTAGGAGACTCGATCCCAGGGATCGAGTTTGTTCTAGTCTGTAAGAGCATTATGAAGGTGTCATAGCTTTTTTCCATTGAAATTGTAATCTAGTAACTTAAAGTAAATTTCCCGGCAAGACAATCTGACGCCTGAGCCATGCCTTGAACACCGAGCGGAATAACGTGCAGCAAGATGGATGCTGCCCAGAACAAAGGTAGAAATGTGGTTGATGGCAGCAAATCCTACCAGGAACTAAACGAAATTATAATTCGCGATTGGAGAAGCTGACATGTACAAAGTAAACTGCACGTCGATACGAAGAACAGGCAACCAACCACAATAACGATGACCAAAGATCCCAATACTACGTCAAGGTGCTTGGAATTCGAATGCAAGAGTAAAGACTCCGATACGAACTGTTTCTGTGTAAAATTACGGACATCCAAGGCTCAACAGTCAACTCAAGGACAGACGAGGTTCGAATATCATCGACTGAAAGGAACGACTTAGAACACCGACGACGTGGCCACGAAATGAGATAAACAATCAGCGTAAAACAGCGCAACGAAGACCGATCAGACGCGGCGAGGAGTGCACATCATCGGAAGAAGATATCTGTGAGTATCGTATCGAAGGTCCAAGCATCAAGGACAAACTCCCGATCAAATCCGATCGTGATCTAACTAAAAACAATATATTGAAAACTTATTCATGCAACGGTATTTTAATGATTTAATAATTTACGTTAATATTTAATTATTTGGTGCAACACGTATTTGAGCAAGACGTATTGTCTTTGTAAGCAGTACTTGAAAAAAGAGAACATTGTCTCGGTACAATTTTTTGTTTATCAAGAAGCTGAGTTTTAAGAGATTTAAAGGGAACTGTGTATAGTCACGATGAGTAAAAGTGACTCTTTGTGTACCAAGTTATGGAGAAATTTCATGTTAGAGAATATTTTATATTTGTTATTTTATTTGAAGATGCCGTTGTTGAAGCATCTACGTAGATCAGCTGAGACAGTGTTGATTTGACTCTTGTAAATTGATATAAGCAGTCTTGGTGTTTCTTTTATTTCAATTTATGATCTTACATTTGTTTTTAATTTTAGTCTCTGTATTTTTTTCATTGTTGTGTTTGGTGTGCAAATTTATTATTGTTTTAAGGTATCTTCATATCAATTGATGCGTTTTTGCACAGTTACTCACGAACCAGGGTTGTTTAGGGTGTTATATGTGCTGAATACTTCGTATTTGATATTTAATGTTGATTTTTTTCATACTTGCTGCATTTCTTACAAAACCAAGGATATATATTGACGGCTTATATATAAATTGTTCATCACTCAATTTTTATGAAGTGCAATATTTGATCGCTATTGTCAGTGAAATGTTAACAATCGTTGAAGATGTCACAAAAATTACATTATATTTACAAGTGGTATCAGCAATAAGTGGCGTCAAGGGTGTGTGTGCTCATGGAAATGAGGTCAAAGATTACTTTCTAAGAGGGGCGGCAAATTATTTCAGGGATAGGAGTTAGGAATTTCGGCTTGGAAATATAGGAAGGAAATGATTGAAAAGAAGAGTCCATTTTTCCCCTTCTTTCACTCTTATTATTGTTTCATCTTAATTCTGTCAAAGGAATTAGAGTTTTCGCATCCCGTCGGTCAACAGAAATTAAAAAACAAACGGAAAAATCACGATCGATGGCTTAAAACACCGAATGTTCCTGACGGTGTCTATTCTGAGTGTATTTGAATTTTCATCATCATTGCATATATTCACATGCAAGGCGAACACTATGACTTGTAAAAATATACCTGCTGCAGACACTGAAAATGGGTCAAGAGTTCAAATCAAAAGGAAAAAGGAACAATGTTTTCGTAAATTTACGAAAGAACAACAGTCCTCGCTTTTTTGCATACTAAAAATAGATTTATGCGTCGACCATCGCAACAGGTTACATGAGCTTTTTTGATTGATAAGTTGGACGTTAATTGTAACAGAAAAAGTGCAGTTTTAAAATAACCCGTTTGTTGATGACTGCAACTGTAATGAACAGTTGTGCAGAATGTGATGCTCGATTCAGCCAGAACTGGACGCTGACAGCTCGTTGCATCTGATGTCAACTTTCGTCGCCGTCGCCAGGATTCATCCCATTGCTATTTTGAACGTCTTGGTCTATATCATTAAAACACCCTCGTCTGTTAGAGTCCCAACTTTAGCAAAGGATATCTAACAGACCGTTGCTGTGAGGAAGTGTCAACTTACTTGCGTATGAACGAATACTAGCTTCATTTTAAAGAGCGGTATGTCGCGTCCCGACTCTCAAGCACAGTGCACGGTGCGCTGTTGCCCTGATGCAACGATTTGTGTACATCACACCCAAATGTACTGCTTCAGAGGTGCCTTTCATCATCGACCCAAACTTATTTTCATCAAGAGGTGAGTTACAGACCCATACTTAATCTGTGTGTCGAAATTCGGACTTGGTCTTTGAAACAAAGCTGAGTGCTTCGGATTAAGTTTAGACAGGAACGTTGAAATGCACTGACTGGGCAACCTTTTGAAAATGCCGGTTGAGGGGTCGTTTTACCACTGCTATCAGTGTTAAAACATAGACCCTCGTTTTTCTCGAGGGTCTATGGTTAAAACAGTATTTTAGCATCGGTGGAATGAGCTCTCGTCCAATCAGAATGGCGCATGGTAGCATGATATAATATAATGTTCAATGGATACTCGCAAAATCAGCTGTTTCGATGTGATTTGCTGAATCAATCGACATTAATCTTACATTTCTCAGGACAAAACTTGCAAAATCTGTAGATATGCAAAATCAATAAATGTTTTATAAGATTCAAATGATTTTTGACTTTGTGATATTGGACATAAGTTTTGTTAATGTCTGCTTTGGGTAGGGGAATAATGACCCTTGCAAATTTTATAAAATTATACAAGCATTCTTCACTATTATTTTATGAACAATATTGATAGGAAAATAAACTGTCGCTATATGCACACACTTCGCAAAATATGATGTTACAATTAGACTCTAGACATTGTCACTCGAATTTAACGACAGCTAAAGGTGTGGAGAAACGCCCATGTTGCAAAAATTGCAGAAATACAGTTGATAGTCTATAGAACAGTTATGTTTATTTCTCTTTTCGGTTAGCACGCGATTATTAAATATGGCAAAAAGGAAAATGCAATGTGGGTGTGTCCTCAAACCCTCTCCAGTCGACTTTTTCGGCTTTCCGAAGTTTGCCCGACGTCGTATCTTATAACACTGATAACGGGAAGTAAGTATTTCACACCTTCGTAAGCTCCTCATGGGAAGTAAGGTTAAAGGTTAACGATAAATGAAACCATCGCGAAAATGAATTAATGGTTATGACCATTAATTCATTTTTGCGAAAATGAATTAATGGTCATGACCATTAATTCATTTTTGCGATGGTTTCATTTAATTTGTCTAAAATCGGGGACGAATATATGCATGGTCACCCATTCATTCAGTATCTTTCAACATGTCAAACAAAATAAGAAGTATCTTGCATCAAACAAATTCATGAAAAATGGCCGACTTTGTCCCTTTAACTTATAGGGTTTCGGCTTGCATAATTAGTATCATACTCTCAGTGTTCAAGCTAACGCTCGCAACACTTGCAAAATGCGATAAATAATTGAATGCGGCGACAATTTCTATCAAAACGATTCTCCACGTTTGCGATTATATATATTTTGACGTGAAATTCGGTTTCGCCAGCCCAAGCTACAATTGATCGAAGTGGCTAGCCGTCAGGCGGCGGAAAATCGCCGCCTAAAAGCAGGACGATCGCCGGGTGAAATATGCACAGATCGCTTCTTTTACCCTCGATACGGCAATATTTTTTCTAAAATTGAAAAGAAAACGTCACAAACGCGATGAATGGTGCAGATAGATGACATACTCTATTCTCGCTAAGTTACTTCCGGGTCTCAATCGAGGTCTCATTCTTGTCCTCCATATATCCCATTATGAGATGTACAATCTATGTATTGTATTCTGTGATTTGTTCCTTTACTTACATCCCTGACATGTATCGGCTGCTCTGATTCGCTAAATTTTTTTAAGCAGTCAATTATTAGCCTTTTCACAAAGGTGTCGTGAAGTTCATACCGGTGTCGCGTCGATCGGGTTTTTACAAGGGATAATTACCGGCACTTAATGATTTTATTTGGTTCGAAAAAGTAATCGTAGCACAGAAAAGTACGTTTGGTTGTTTCATCGCGTTTCTAGTCGTGAATTTGCGCCTAAACGTGGTCTGTCTGGGAGAGCAGACAAGTCGATACTGACCGTGCCCATGATTCTTATGAATGTGTGCATCGTACACATTGTCGGTACAGAGTCATTACTGATACGATTTACGTGAACGAGCAAAGCCGACCTTCATTGACCGTGGATTTCGTTTAACAAAGCAGACGGCGCTTGCAGTATTCTTTTGGTCGAGCAATTCTCCAACAGACGTAGCTCTAGCAGGAGTCTGCTGGTGAGAAACGGACGGCTAGCGTGGGTTGCCCTGTTTACATGTACCTTCTTCGGGGCAGAGATAAGCAGTCCGGGTTATGTCCATAGAGAGGATATTACGATTGACCAATCAGCGAACCTGCCGCCGCCAACGTCATGAATAATTAACCATGCAAACCTTCGTTCGTACATTGCAACGAATTTGGAACTTTTCGGCTTGATTTTGCCCTTTATTTTTAGCACTGGGTAGTTTTTAGTTGTAGACGTTACGCACAATGTTCAGTGCGGCCGAGGTGGTGACCGAAACAAGTGGTTAGTACATTGAAAATTACTTATTTGGATGAATTTCCTGGCCGGGTACGGCTCCTAGAAATCAGCATTTGAACCTTGTAAATCTACAGTAAGTTATTTGTCGCCAAATATCGCCTATTTTTGGTCAAATTTCAATTTAACCTTGCCATCTGCAGTATGGACAATGTTTCAAGCTTTGCAAAGATGGGTCAACTGTTTTAGTCGGTCATCGGAGCACGATGGAGCACGAGTTTTTCGATCACCATGCATTGCCCGGTATGATTGACCCTTCGCTCAGAAAAACGCGCGCCGGATCAATCGCCGAGAAGTTAACCAAAAGTTGGAAAAGAGAACGAAAATGTCTTATAACTCTTTGTCGAATATGGTCAAGGGTAAAGAAACTCAGAAAACTATTCCTGAAGAAATCTTACAATTATTAACACGGTAGAACGTCGCCAATCGACTGGAGCTAAGATACTTCAGGGTAGCCAACAGTCTCACTCGATCGATGGATCTGTCAGGTCATATCGCGACCTGAACAAAGTGAACCAACGTAACCTTTGACCCTTGTTACATATACAGTACGTGATTGGTTCTTGCCTTAATTTCATTACATATACGGTACGCCATTGGGTCTTCCCTACTATTCTCTATATGGACATAACCCGGACTGATAAGGGATGGTAGGGAGACTGCTATTCGATGTAAATGAACACCGTTGTGACGTCACAGTTCGCCAACCATGACCCCCGCTGGCGTGGCCTGAGTGTCACAAAATGACCCGATAAAAACCGCGCACAGAAATATCAAAAAAGTAACACTCGCGCGTACTTTTAGGTTGCAATTCTGTTGCAAGTGTAATAGTATTGCCCCCTGGAAGATATTCAGTCACAAGAACGGGATGATGTCACCAGACCCTAAATCCCATTAAGAAAACGCTTGAGACATGACGATGGTGAGTTTAGTTGTTGTTTAAACAGGAACACAAAATTTTGCTATGTCTTAAATTCAGTGAAATTCAGCTAAATGGAAAGGAAGAAGTAAACATTTTCCTGAAGACTAAGGAATGTTTATTTATCATATACCTAGATTCACGTACCCATGTAAACCTATGGGAAAAGGCGCTCTTACAGGTGTGTAATAAGTTGCCGTACCACGACCAGGCACACTTTGTCTAAATATGGACATTCACGCGCAGTTCTGAACTACTTTCAGTGTGGTTGCTATGCGCGTTGCTATATTTGTACACTTCCCAACTAGTACTTGTAAACAAATCAGCGCGAGATTCAAAAATATTGTCGTCTGCGTTCTTCAGTTCTCAGTGCTGATCAAAACACCATGGCACAAGCTGCAGTGGTTGCAGGAAATTCCCGCAGAAAATCTAAACAGTAGGGCCGTTCACATTAGCCAAAAAAGACTCGGCCCTTGTCCTAGCCAGGTTCGTGGCCGACCAAAAAAAACAGGTGTGAACGGTTCTGGCCGGCCACTGTCCGGACAATTTCTGTCCTAGTCGAGAGGGGTGGTTTGTGGCCGACCCAGGTCTCCGCCGAGCAGTAAACAGTGTATGTGAACGCGTTTTGTCCGACTCAGGTCCCAGTTGATGCCCTCTGTAGTTGACATGCAGTGTAGTCTTTGACCTATTCGACGATTCAGTATCATTTTAGACATGGCGAGTCCGAGGAGTCAACTGGGCTACGGAAGAAATCAAGTGTCTTTTAGGCATTTGGAAGGAAGATATGGTGACAAATCTGATGGACGGCACGTAAAGGGATCGAATCGCCTACAATATCATCTCACAGCGTTTGTCAGAGCATGGGTTTGATCGTAGCCCAGATCAATGCAAACGTAAGATGAAACATTTGAAGTCCGAATTCAAAAAAGTTTCTGATAATAATAGGACAAGCGGTCGGGGAAGAAAGACCTGTATGTTTTACGAAGAACTTAGCCAGATTATGGGCAGCAGACCTGCAGTAAATCCGGCTGCAGGCTCGGTGTGGACAGTTGCAGACGCTACCAAATGATCTAGGCTAGGACAGCGTTGAACGCAATGTGAACGCAGACAAAGATTAGCTTATCTTCTCACATTCTGCCGGATTAGTTCTGGCCGGCCCTGGGCCTAGATGTGAACCCCATAAGTATCTTGTTCGGTGATATCGATGATGGCTATGAAAAGACAAACACCTGCGCATCCGCCGTAGGAAACGAAGACATGGATTCCGTGAACAATTTCGTAAAATCTCAGCGAAAGGTCAGTACCGTACGAACGACCGAGAGAGATGTAAACAAAGTACGACGATTTATCGAGACTTGGTATGATGACCATCGTGAGCTGTCTGACATCCCAGCAACTGCCCTGAATGAATACCTAGCGTCGTTTTTCATCAATATGAAGAAAGACGATGGGAGAGACTACGAGCCTGATTCGATCTCGGCAGTGAAACACAGCATTGAGAGGTATTTTTCGGAAAAGCGATACGGCGTTTCTCTAAATGATAAGCAATTCGACCTGGCTAACGAAGCACTGAAGGCAAAGTGGATGCAACTCAAGAAGCGTGGGATGGGCGGAAAGCGTCAAGCATCTGAGGCAATTTCTCCCGAGGAAGAAAACGCTATGTGGAAGTCTGGCGTTCTTGGAAAGAAGTCTAGAAGAACGGTGAAACTATTATCTTCACGCTGTGGTACGAAGAACTTATGACTCCGCGGTCGCGACGAACATAAAAAACTGACCTTCGGCGATATAAAACTACAGAGAGACAACTCCGGACACTTGTTCCTAGAATTTCGCGAGCGTGACACGAAGACTAGAGACGGAAAGTATATGGATTGTCGCTCCGTCCCCCTCGCGAGTTTGAAGCACCCGGAAATGACCGTGACCCGATTTCGATCTACCGCGAGTTTGTCAGTCGGAGACCCATTGACGCGTGCAACGATGATAGTCCGTTTTATCTTCAACCGATCCCTCTCATAAGATCAACTCCTTGCTATGGTTTTATCCGCGACCGATGGGTAAAAACAAGCTTGGATCTTTCATGCAACGCCAACGGTCTGCAAAATCTATGTCATTTGCTGGACGCAAAACAAACCATTCCGTTCGCAAAGCAATAGTGCAAACCCTAAGCAAAGCCGGCGTTCCGCCTCAGCAGATCATCAAGATCACTGGCCATAAAAATGTGCCGAGTCTCCAGCATTATGACACCGTCTCCATCGATGACCACCGCCGTATTTCAGGCATTCTGACAGATTTCGCCAATCAGCAGAGGTACAGTTCTGAGCCTGCCACGGTGACAGGCGTGAAGACGGAGTGCCCGGCGAAACCCATCACAAATTCACCGATCGCAAAAAGACCACTCTCCCCGCTGCAACCGAAGACAGAAAATACGCTCGCCAAAGCACATACGATAATGAATAACTGTACATTTAACATCACGCTCGCACCGAAAGTCAACAGAAGCCGTCCATTCGTCATCGTATCTGACAGTGATAGTCAGTGATTCAGTCTGTTGACTGTTGCATTTGTTTTTTGATTTTTGATGTTTTTGCTGACGTTGCACGTTGAGTAAGTCCGTGCCGTTGCGTTCTTGTGTTTAAACTTCAAGTCTATTTCGATTGTACGTTGCTGTACTCATTCAGTCGTTTCAATCATTAGAAAATTTTAATTTGTCAGCACTTAATCTTCACATTTGAAAAGTTTATTAAACGTTCGGATTTGTGTAACTTTAACAAAGGTGCTGATTGAGAATGAGTTACGTTTGTTTACATGTAAATAGAATACATCATACTTATATCAATGCGCACAGTGATTTGGCTTGGGCTTTCGCCGATGGAATGACGATGTCACGTCTAATTTCGCCATAAAAATGAAAAAAAACCGCTCAATTTAGCCATAAGAGATTGAAAAAATATAAAATTTTCCTGAATATTCTGTAATAATAAGGTATGTGATAAAACCCTTACGGCCCTAATACGGGTTTTGCGGACCTCGGTCGTACGGCGTACGGGCCCTCGCACGCACGGGCCCTTCCGCCGTACAACCTCGGTCCGCAAAACCTGTATCAGGGCCGTAAAGATTAATATCATTTTACCTCTTCTTCTGTGTACACATCTATTGTCATTTAACGTTTCAAGTAAGCAATCATATTCCAGGGATAAGATACAAATGTACTTGAAGCCCGATAGGACATTTCATGAAGGGCGCGTACTATTTGGGTAACAAGTTTTGAACGATAAACAACCAAAATTCCTTGCGAAGGCAAACACATATGCTGGAGTGCAATAGATTGTAGGAAAATTGGTAATTTTGGAGATGGGTAAAGGTAACCGCTAGTGATTTTGTGACCTTTTGAAGTCAAACAAACATAAAGAGGAATGACGCAGGACGTTTTGAAATGACGGGCTTGCTGACCAGAAATTTACCCTTCAATTTCTTTGCTGACCTTTATATAGCGGTAACATATTACTGCACTGTTGCAGAAAAAAACAGGCCTATACCAGTGTTGTAAAATTAGTTCAATATTGTGATATCATGTCTAAATTTGACCTGCATGGCTTCAACGGTTCTCGATTTAAATTCTGATACATACGTATTAGCATGCAAGGCCCCATTGCATGCAAAGATATATTACATTATACCTGCCTCAACGTTACCGTGTCTGTCCCATATGTCGGAAAACATCATTGAAGCTCGAGATGGTGGTGCGTACTGTTGGTTTGTTGTCATGGCATCGTGCTATTGCAATGTTTTTGTATTTGGATTTTTCCAAGCTTCCGGTCCGTTTCTTGTTGCTATTCAGAAAGATTTAAACTTAAGTGCTACAAAAACATCATGGCTTCTGTCCTTGCTGTTAACTATGCAGATGATGTTGGGTAAGTCTTACATTACATGTGCTACTGTTCCTATAAACTGTGTTGTAGCGATTTATCAGGATAGCAAAGGTCATAAAAGTATTTTGAGATTGCCCTCTTTCAGAATTGTTAATATCCCGTGAGATTATCGCGCCGAAGGAAACACTAACGACTTTGTAGTGCGAAATTAATGTATCAGTAAACACGCCAACTAAATAATTTTCTTGCTCGCAGCTCAGACTCCTAATAGATGTGTGCTTTCAATATGCATAAGCAGAATTTCATTGAATTCTTCTCATTCTAAAATGAAGTTACTGTTGTTGGCAAAACATAGCTTGCCACTAGAGCACAGGGCAATTGAAAATTGTAACATGATCTGAGACAATGACCACACAAACCAGAATATGTCTATTAACTGAGCAGAAAGGGAAACAACCTAACACGTAATATGCCAATTTGTAAGCAACATGATACTGCTTTAGACGTACCATGAAAACTAGACTATACGAATGTCTTTCACAACTACAGGTCCGATATCAAATGTGACGACTTCAAAATGCGGATATCGAGTGACCGTTTTCACTGGAGCAGTTTTGTGCGCCCTTGGCTCACTTCTCAGTTCATTCGCTAGGAACGTCACATTCCTTTATTTCAGCTTCAGTACACTTATTGGTAAGTAATTAGTCTACCACGTTTTTAATCCTACTTGACGAAAATAAGTTGGTATGGTGGCAAATGTGAATTACTCATGTAAAAATGATCTCTCTACGATAAAAAGAAATTAAGAGAACTAAAGTTTACAAACGGTATGACCATAAAAGTTACCAAAAGAGCGATTTATACAAGAACTTGTGGGTATGAATAATTCACTTTTTGGTCACTAGTCAAATCCTCATACTTGGATGTTAAGGCGTTCTGAGAGTTAGAACTTTGCATCCATGAAAGTTTAGTAATCGGGAATGAAACCTTCGGAAAGTTTGGCCTTTGATGTCTTTCTTTTATATTTTGCCTTGCACTTGTTAAATAAAGCTCATTAAACTAAATCGGCAGGTAAGTGTGATAGACAGCGTGGTCGGCTTGACGTTTTCGCTCTATGTCACTGAAATGACATCAGAGATTTGCAACATGCAAGAATAAGTAGTCTCGGAGAACAATAGCAAGATGACCTGAAATGTAGCTGGCATATTATTTTTTTATTTTGATATAACATGGAAGGACAGTGGCTAACTTTGTTTTAATAATCGTAAACACCAAGAACTATTTGCAAAAGATTCAACGACTACTTTTAACAAAGGCGTTTAGAAGTAAGGGGGGGCTAATCTACAAAACGATTATTGATGGCATTTTAATAGAATGTGATTATTTAAAAAATATTGTTTAAAAATGACAATTGAGAAACCGATAAATTTTATCTCACCTTTTACATTACAGGTTTGGGACACGCCCTTATCGCAAGCCCATCACTAGGCATAGTTGCACTATACTTCGATAAATGGTTCGCCATTGCTAACGCTATCGCCATGAGTGGAAGTGCTTACGGAATTCTCGTGCTTAATCCCTTGTTTCAAGCTCTGATAGATAATTTTGGATGGCAGAATGCATTTATCGTTCTTTCAGGAATTCAACTACAGATGTGCTTGTGCGCTCTTCTGTTTAAAAATCCGATGCATAGCTTTAACTCATCACCAACGACCGAGAAAACTGGCGAACCTTACGTTATAAATGATCCCAATATTCCTGTACAAAATGATCAGTATCAGAAAACCACTTTATCATGTAAAGAGATCTTTGTTAACATTTTACATATGTTTGACTGTAATTTGTTAGTTAAACATAAAGCCTTTCTATTATTTTCAGTTGTATTTGGTTTAGGGGTTGGTGCAGGTTATCAGGGTTTGCCAGCATATATATTTATGCAAGCTGAATTTCTTCATCTGGCGTCATCACTGAAAATATCACTTTTAGTGTCTATATTTGGTGTCTTTAATTTAGTAGGCAGGATTGCGACAATGCCACTCAAAGCTAGCAAGAATAGAATTTTTACAAGTTCCCATGTTTTCGGATGTAGTTTGTTTGTAGCAGGTGTGGCGACTATTATCAGTGTGTTGATTGACACATACGTCCTTTTTGCGTTCTATGCAAGTTTTGTTGGTTTATTTTGTGGACTGTTATTTCCCTGTATATCATTGCTAACAGCTGAATATCTAAGCGCTGAGAAAGTAACTGCTGGTATGAGTATTGCGTTCCTTTGGAATGGTGCTGGAAGTCTGATAGGTCCAAATGTTGCAGGTATGATTTTTTTATCCTACATAGCGTTTAGTTTTTCTAGACAATGAAATTTTCCTATATTTTGAACACAATCTGCTATGAAATACTATAAATATGAAAGAAAGATTCAGAGAGAGAGAGAGAGCGATGATAACTGGATTTTATCTGATTTTAACGCGAGACTTCTCTTCTACAGGTTTTTTGTATGACATCTCTGGTAACTATAACAATTCTTTATACTGGTATGGTACGACGATGGCTGTTTGTGGACTAGCCTTTCTCATCATAGAACCCTTGTTGATACAAAGTGACCGGAACTCAGTGGAGGAGGAGCACTTAGTCGAAATTACTAAAACAGTCGCGAGGAGCTCATATGAGACAATGAAAGAATAAGTTTTAGGTAATGATAGGATTTGTACAAAAATGAAGGCAAATTAAATAAAAAAAGAAAATAGCAAATTTCCTTCTTACATTAAATAAATGCTTCATATGCTGAGATCATATGGAATATTTTTAGCGAGTAAATTTGAAAGCATGTATAATTGCGTATACAACAGTTTGTATAAATAGTATTATATATATATATATATATATATATATATATATATATATATATATATATATATATATATATGTATGTACCAATATTATATTTGGTATTTATGAGGCCAAATATGTATAAGACCATTGGAACTTATTTGGGAGAATAGAATATTGTTGTTATGTTGGTTTAACAAATTCATTATATCCAAAAACCGGAAGCAAAGCAAATTATTTATTTCTTTGACATGTGTCAAAGTTAATAGGTGTATCCAAAGATAAAACTCCTATACAACGTGATCTGTAACGATGATGACCAAAATTTTCTTTCAAAAGTGAAGATAACAGAAAGTAAATTATCCTATGACTAATTTATTGTCGTGCAAGCTATGTACAAACAAATGGAATCTCTCCAAGGCATTCCATAAATAGAACTTTGTCCGAAATTTCAGTCTTACCATTCCCAAAATCTACAGACAAACTGTTCTATAGTTTTTATTCCAAAAAAATATTCAAATGGCTTTCGATTTTTTGAAAAAATAATCCATCTGTTGAACTTAAACCCCCTCGATATAACTGCTGTTATGACGTATTTACGTTAATTCTATCATGAAAATATTGTTGGTGGACCTGTGATATCTGCCAGTAATCGTATTAGACATATTATTAGATTAATATTGGTTCTTGGTTATGAATGACGTCCCCTTCAAAAGTTTCCTGAAGTGTTTACTCATAGACTTTGAGTAGTAAAGAACAAGGTTCAGAGGGCTTCACCTGAACATCAAGGACTAGTGGTCAGACCAGTGTGGTGTGTTCACTTGAATTTTTAAACTCCATTCTTTACCCATTCAGGTCTTCAAGCAAACTCGATAAAGTGACGTGGCCACGATTCCAAAATTTCCAATCCATCACTTTATCATGAGTGCCCATTCTCAATTTATTTTGGGAACTGGTCAGTTTATTCGGCCTCAACGGGGCAATTATTGCAGAATATAGGGCACGATTCATTTATGCAAATGAGATTTGGGTAGCGAAGGGTAGCGGAGGTAGCGGGCCATGATTTCAAAGTTTTATCTATTTTTATCTATTTAGCAATTGTTTCAAAGTATATTACTAGCTAAATGTCAAACAATTACACCAAACTAGCAATCTTCAACGTGTCATTTAAGCGCAACATGGTACGAATGTAATGTATATATGAGTTAATTGGGCTAGGCTCGACTAGAGTATGGGTATATTCCTAGTTCCTTATTGTCAATGTATTCCGTGGAATTTGAATTTTATTATGTTACTTTAAGCTTAAATATGACAATAAAATGATGATGATGATGATGATGATAAAGTGATACAGTATATGAATCACTGTAATAAGTCAAAGCCGGGAATGCTGTCGCTGATCATTGGGGTGACCTAGGTGTCGTATTTGACCACAATATCGTTATATCCACCAGAGAACTTTTTGAAAGTCCTCACTAGTATTTTTGGTGTGTATCCCTGTCTCACTAGTTTTGATACCTATGAGCTGTGTGTCTCATTTGAAGATCAGCGTAGGAATCACAGGCTCTACAACATTTGAGAAGTTGAGATACATTCACACCAATCGAGATGAGACATAAAAAATTCTTTCTATGCTGATCATGCATATGAATACCACAGAACACAACTTTGAGCAAGGACGGTATAAACGTACATGGTTCAAACATGTCTCATCGCTGGTGTTAAACAATACGATCAACTTTCGCTCCTGTATTGAGAATATTCCTAAACAAAAAAGTGATCCTCGGAAGTCGACTATGTGTCTAACAGACTGTAAATAATGAATGTCGCCTATCTGCGCAGAAACCGACAGTTCAGTGGACCAGGTTTACTTTCAGACTGACGAAAATGAACGACAGTTCCCTTTCTCGGTGTACGCCAAGACTCATCAATACCTTGGAGAAGCTGTATCTTGTGTGACGACAAGTGTACAATTGTCTATCTAGAAATAAATCATTGGCAGTGGAAAAGAACTGGAGGTCCTCTTACGTTCATATTTTGAAGAAGTCTCGAGTTTTTTTCACAATAAACTTATGTAAAGATGACAATGAATCAGTAACTAATAAATGGATAAATGCGAGAAATGTTCGGAATTCATTCGCCAGACTGAGCCGAGAGGTTTTGACTTTGATGTCTTCGTTAAGTGACTATCTGTAGTAAGTAAACGGAATTTTCCCAAGTAACATGGAAATTTGTCATTTAAACGCTTTACTTGACACAAATGAATGGAGAGTTTTTACTAGTTCTTTGATATCTAAACCACCACCGATAACCATTAAGGGAACGTCCTATGTGTATTAACGTCAACATAATTTTATCCATTTGAAATTACTGCCATTGTCCTCCATTTACGGTTAACCTTGAGTGTAGGTTATCGATGTCACCCCTAGCAAACTGTAATCTGCACGTTACTGTCAACAATATCTACTTGGCAATACACCCCAATTTTCTATCCAGTAGAATTTTGTACAATGTTGTCTTAACATAGCTAGAACACTCATATTCCTAAAGAATTATGACCCCGATTTTCTTGAGTACGAATTTTGTAAAGCTGGCCTAAAATCCCCCCTCCCTAACAAAGTTGACAGCTGCCATTCGAAAGATAAGCAGAGTCAAGAAACCATGTTTCTTTTTCATCGCCATAGTGTTATGACAGAAAAAAGAACGTGAAGTCAGCGATGTTCTTAAAAACAAATACAGTAAAAACCAATAACTAAATTAGAGGTGTAAATTAAATAAAATTTACAATGCAGAGCAATATTACTTCGCTGGAAGGGGCATAAAGCTCCTAAATTAGTCTCCATAGAGTTGAGTGTAGATACACTGATGAGTGAGGAAGTCCTTTGCCTTGCAGGCTTGAGGTTGGTCCAAACTTTGCAGATGTTCACAGAGCAAGTCCAGCGTGAATGCGAAGGCCATTAAAAGTGCCAAAAGTATTGACGTTTACACTGATGTGATCCCTAATAGTCTACCTGAAAATCTGTTCCAGCCCGTATGTATACTGGAAGGAGCTTTATCCAGAAAACACTGAAGAATTCTAGAATTTATACTTTATATATTTATATATTCTTTTTATTGCAGTTCTAAAAATATTTCCACTTCTTGTAAACATGAATTTCTAGAAAGTTCTACACTGGACTGATTAAACTCAAGGTCACGGAGGAAAATGACCTTAAGCACATGACCTTCAGAATGTTGTAAACAAATTGAACTCAGGTCATGGCTGCGGAGAATGACCTACAAAAAAGACTTTTCAAAGAAAAAAGTCTTTCTTTTTATACATATGATATTAAAGTGAAAAGTAACAAACTTTAAATACGAGAGAGACCGTCTGCAATAAAACTCTGCCCTTGTTATGCTTGGTGTTAAGGTTTAATTCCTGTAACATTAAATTCCATCTTCACAAAATCTGAGTTTGGCCTTTTAATTTCTGCAGAAAAGCAAGAGGGCCTTGATCAATATAAACCACTATCGGTAGATTTGAAGAAGTTATATAAACTTCAAAATGATGCAAAGCTGATATCAAAGAAATACATCCTTTTTCATTGTAGAATAGTTTTCTGGGATTTGTTAAATGTGCGTGAAAAGTAGCAGACAGGAAGATCTATCCAATGAATATCCTCTTGCAATATAACAGCACCAGCAGCCACATCACTAGCATCTACAACTAATTTGAATGGCAAACTGAAATCTGGTGCAGACAAGACAGGAGAACTTTGAAGTTTGGTTTTAAATGTATCAAATGCCTGTTAGTATTGTTCTGACCGAACACATTTTACTTTCTTTTTAAGTAAGTTAGTCAAAGGCTCAGCAATGGTTGAGTAATTTTTACAAAATTTCCTGTAGTAACCAGCCATACAGAGAAGGCGCATCAGTTGTCTCTTGCAATTTGGTATAGGACAACTCGAAAGGTCACTGATTTTGGCATCGACAGGTTTTACCTCATCCTGTCCTGCAGTATGTTTAAGGTAAGTCACCCTTACCTAACCAAACTCAGACTTGGCGAGGTTGACAGTCAACATGGCTTTGCTCGGTCTCTCAAAGACCCTTGGCATGAGTTTGATGTGTTCTTCCAATGTGTCCCTATACAGGACAACATCATCAACATAGGCTTAACATTATTCTAAGCCGTATACTACATCCTCTATCATACATGGAGTAAGTTCTTTGGAGTAAGTTCACAAATCAGTGTATCAATAATGTTCGCGTTGCTTATAACAACGGTTTAGGATCTTGTTTGGTATCGACAGAAGATTAAGTATCTCGAACACTTTTGTCCAGAGCAACATTTTGACTTTTGAAAGTAAACAGTGCACTTTACGCTCGAAATTTTATATGAGGTTGATGAATAGTGAAAATTCTCTTATTAGTGCTGTTATCAATACATATATTATGCGTGGTAGCCTATTCTGGAAAAGACTGTTTTCTGATTGCTTTTAAAAGTTTTCTCTGTCTGATAATTAATTTCCATCATGAATTAGTATTTTTATAGTTTGTGTCCCATCTTTTTTCTTTACATTTTTGGTGTATGAGCTGGCTCTCAAAATAAATTTATAAATAAAAAAATAAAATATTACTGTCTTAAATATCTTCACTTGTAGTAAACATGACCTTCTAGAAAGTTCTACACTGATATAATTAAACTCAAGATCATGGAAGATAATGACCTTAAACACATGACTTTCAGAATTTTCTAGACAAATTAAACTCAGTTCATGGGGGAGGGGGAATGACTTACATAACATTAGGAGTATTTTGTCTTCACAATGCAGCTTTATCAAAAGAAATGCTTCTCCTTTTCTAGAGAATAATTTTTTACAATGTCTTTAACGCTTAACTTTTGATGTACTATTCTTCCTCTCAATATCCCTGCCCTGTTGACGATAACAGAAAGGACTAATTGAACAAAATGTTTTTGTCCATGATGATTTTGTTGCTAAATTCATCTATTCGATTATGCAGATACATTATAAATGGTAAATGGAACAGTATACGCTACAGAAAAATGTGCTTTAAGGTGGAGCTGCATGTTGCCGACACAATTTTTTCAAAGCAATATTTCTCATCAAAGATGACAAGAAAACCCCTTATACTATATATTGTCAAAAAGCAGAGACTCTAAAGTTTAGTGTGGTAGCAGTACTTTACTCAAAGGATGAAGTGGGTGTATATTTTGGGGGTAAAATCCTCAATTTTGGTATTAATGATAAAAATTAATTCAAGTCAAAAACAACGCTATTTTCTGAAATGTAAGTTTTCCCTTAAGAGAAGAGTATATGTAGAAAAAACGACTATTTTGGCATTATCTCTCCTCATTCTAAAATGGCAAGGGTTTGAAACTGACACTCAAAAAAATTGATTAAAATCATGATAAGCAAAATTAAAATGCCTCTTATTCAAAATGTAAGAACTTTATTGCCAAACAAAATAGTCGTTTTGCTATATAGCATTAATAAATAACATGATGTGCAAATTTCAGAAAATGTGACCCAGCCAGAGTGGAGTTAAATTCTTTGGAAATTTCGAAATTGGGAGGAAAAAGAAGCAAGGAAATCGGGTGATTAGCATTCATTTGCATAAAGTAACACTTCTTTATCACGCAACTTTCGACTGCTTGACAAGCTGCAAGGTGAACCCAACCAATATTTCAATCTTGAGTTAACAAATCAATTAAAATGGAATAAATATTTGTAAAAAAGTGATTTTTGAGCAAAATATGCCGTGTTGGGTGCAGCGCCCCCTTAATCATAATTACTCTTTGTATTAACTGTGAATTCGTCTTCCGACTAGTGAAATAGTAATCAATGTACATATCCTGATTGTCGTAAGTTATCCTTCAGTAGGATGCAGTTGACCTAGACACAAGAAGGCCATTGGATATGACTGTTCCTTCCAAGCTAGACTATGGCCTTTACTGTTGGTTGGTTGGTCGGTTGGTTGGTTGCGGTGGCATCCAATATCTGTAGGATGTTTGCATTTGCATTGGTGTACATCAATCGGATTGACCATTACTTGTTGCCATTCAGAAATATTTACCCTAAGTGGTATACGGACACCATGACTTCTGTACGGACAACTAACCATGCAGTTGCTGCTAAGTAAGTTTCCGATTACGGTTTCTTTACAGAACATATTGCTTTATCGAAGCTGGAGAAATGTACAAGAACATCTATACTTCCATCTTTTGTTTACTCCTGATTCTTATAATAAAGTGGATATTTTATGATTCTATGATTATCTGGTCTGTTCTATGTGAAAAAAGACGTTCCACATACTTACAGAGGTCGTAAACAGGCTTCTTGATTTGGGTTAATTAGTGGCGTCTCGGAAAATAGAAGCCAATTGCATATCTAAAACTTAATGTTCTCGTTATTTCAAAACAGCAAATGAGGTAATAAATAATCCCGGTTGTAGACTCCGTAAATTGCTCCAAATAATGACAATATGCCAAATAAATAATAACTTTCAAATCCACTGCACATATTGCAAATAACTATAGAAGTCTGCCTACGTTTTAATCTAGTACGAGTTTTGTCACTAGCATTTTCAGTTGAACAGCTTACTGAGTCTTGTACACTTCCATGTTCTATCATGCTTACATCTGTTTCCACCATCTTTTACAACCAATATTTTGTGGTTATTTGTTGCATACTTTCTTGCCCAGCAGAATCTGCTGAATTAGTCTCCATGTCTCCATAATCTCATACTATACATTTGTGCTATATTACGATAAAATTGGTGTTATTGTACTACCAATCCTTCGGTATATCTCATATTGTAAGTAAAATGATTACATCTTCATTTGCATTACACCATCATAGCTAATGTATTTTAATGTTTCAGACATCTCAAATCATATTTTCAGGGTTTTATCAATTTCACTCGTTCAAAGTGCCAAACACACTTATGTTAATCATGTTTACCCTTAGTATATAAACTGCTGCAATCAACATTTATATAACGGCAACATATTTCTTCACTGTTTCAGGAACACAGGCGTACCAGTGTTAATAATCTATTTCAATACTTAGTGATATCATTTCCAAATTTGACTTGCACGGCTTCAATGGTTCTCGATCTTACCAAGTCATGGATCCATATTCATATTTAAATTCTGGTACAGACCTATTACCATGCAGCGCAAATAGACCTCGTGCAATGTCAAGTCGTATACAGAGTTACATTTCGTTTTACCTGTTTCTGAACGGTTTGGTCCCATATGTCGGAAAACGCCATTGCAGCTCGAGATGGTGGTGTGTATTGTTGGTTTGTTGCCATGGCATCGTGCTATTGCAATATTTTTGTATTTGGGTTCTGCCAAGCTTCTGGTCCGTTTCTCGTTGCTATTCAGAAAGATTTCAACCTAAGTGCTATACAAACATCGTGGCTTCTGTCCTTGCTGTTAACTACGCAGATGATGCTAAGTAAGTCTTACAATTCACGTGCTACCATTCCTGAACACTGTGTTGTAGCGGGATATATCAGGATAGCGAAGGTCATCAAAGTATTTTGATTTTGCCTCCTTTCAGGATTGTTAATATCCTGTGAGATAATCGCGCCGAAGGAAACATTACTGATTTTAGTGCAAAATTAATGTATCAGAAAACCCGCCAACTGAATATTTTTCTTGTACATGCAGCTCAGACTCCTGGTAGGTTTCAGTTGTTTGTTATATATATGTCACTAAGACCACAAGGCAGTTCAAATTTGTGACATCATCTGAAAAAATGAGCACACAAACCAGTATACGACCATTGCTGAGCTGAGGGGGAAACACCCTAACTCATAATGTACCAATTGTAAGCAACATGATACTGCTTTTAGACGTACCATGAAAACTAGACTATTCCAACATCATTCCCAATTACAGGTCCGATATCAAATGTGGCTTCTTCAAAGTGCGGATATCGATTGACTGTTTTCACTGGAGCGGTTTTGTGCGCCCTTGGCTCACTCTTGGGTTCACTCGCTAGGAACGTGATGTTGCTTTATTTCAGCTTCAGTACACTGATTGGTAGGTAACTAGTCGTACGTTTTGAATCCTACTTGGTAAAAATATGTTCACATAGTAAACAGCTTCCTATGCGATAAAAATAAAGAGAAATGAAACATAGGAAATGTATGTCTATAACGTAAATGAAATGAACGATTTACACAAGAACACGTCGGTATGAATAAATCACTTTTTGGTTATTGTCTAAAGTCTAAAATTCGAAGTAAAGACGTTTTCAGAGTTAGAGCTATTTGCGCCGACTGGACGTGTTTACAACAGGGAATAGAACCTTTGGAAGTTTTTTGTCTTTGGAAGTTTTTTGTCTATGATTAGTGTGATGTCTTTCTTTGTATTTTGTCTGACGTGTTCAATAAGGCCCATAAAACCATTATATCTCAACTTCATTCAATTTACAGGTTTTGGACACGCCCTTATCACAAGCCCATCAATAGGCATAGTTGCACTATACTTCGATAAATGGTACGTCATTGCCAACGCTATCGTCTTGTCTGGAAGTGCTTTCGGACTTCTTTTGCTTAATCCCTTGTTTCAAGCTCTGACAGACAATTTTGGATGGAGAAATGCATTTATTGTTCTTTCGGGAATTCAACTACAGATGTGCCTGTGCGCTCTTCTTTTTAAAAATCCGATGCATAGCATCAGCTCATCACCAACGACCGAGAAAACTGGCAAACCTTACCACATAAATGAATCTAATCGTCCCGCACAAAATGATCAGTATCAGAAAACGACTTTTTCATGTCAAGAGATCATTGTTAACATTTTACATATGTTTGACTGTAATTTGTTAATTCAACATAAAGCTTTTCTATTATTTTCAGTTGTACTTTGTTTAGGGGTTGGTGCAGGTTACCAGGGTTTGCCAGCATATATATTTATGCAAGCTGAATTTCTTCATCTGGCGTCATCAATGGAAATATCACTTTTAGTGTCTATATTTGGTGCCTTTAGTTTAGTAGGCAGAATTGCGACAATGCCACTCATAGCTAGAAAGAATCGAATTTTTACAAGTTCCCATGTTTTCGGATTTAGCATGTTTGTAGCAGGCGTAGCGACTATTATTAGTGTGTTAATTGAAACATACGTCCTTTTTGCACTCTATGCAAGTTTTCTTGGTTTATGCTGCGGACTGTTATTTCCCTGTATGTCACTGCTAACAGCTGAATATCTTAGCTCTGAGAAAGTAACTGCTGGTATGAGTATTATGTTTGTCTGGAATGGTGCTGGAAGTCTGATAGGTCCAAATGTTGCAGGTATGATTTCTTTTCCTACCTTAAGATTTATCATATAGTATCTATACATACATATTGTACAGAGTGTCAGAAATGTTCTCAGGCGATACTATGAGGTTATCCCACGATATCAGCGCTTGGTTGGGACGTATTGCCACGACTGAGGGTGCGAGCCGCATCACACGAGTCGAAGACGAGTGTGATGCGGTGCGCACCCTCACGAGTGGCAATAAGTCCCAACCAAGCGCTGATATCGTGGGATAACCGATTTATCATATGCCCATGACCGTATATTTATGTAAAAGGTAATTAGAAATAAAGAAATTTTATTAGTTTTTGTCAGTATTTCGAAGGGACTATGTTTTTATATTCTGCCGCTGGTCTGAGCGCATTGATACATGTTTGTTTACAACAGCTGATCAAGTCGTCGATCGCATCGTGTCGAGTGTATACAGTCTAAACAGGATTATTTCAGCGCAATTTACCGCAGTTCAGAAAAGGAATGGAGCCAATTTACTTATTCTGTTCACCGTCCCGGTGTTCTGGTGGATAATTATTATACGGACAATATTGTAAATTTGAATTCACATTAATAACTCTTGCTGAAACATGGCTGACGCGAACAGGAACGACGAAGTAGCGCGAAATACAACAGATTGTAAACATCAACTTTTAATTTTCTACAACAACCTGTCCTGTAACTCTCTTTAGATCTGGAATAAAGGAACGTTAAATTCATATGTACTAGTAATATGTTTCGTTTTATATCGGTAAATTTTGATTGAAGTGAAAAAGATGGATTTGATCGTTAAATGCAAGATGAACATCATAACATCAAAATCGGAAATAAACAACAATTGATGACGTATAACGTGCCGTATCAGACTGATGTTTTACGTTCCACGTCATGACGCGTCAGAGGAGACACGGATACGGTCATGGGTATATGATAAAATGCATTTATATTTCGAAAAACAGTCGGCAATGAAATATTATTAATATGTAACAAAGATTCAGAGAGAACTATGAGAACAATGTTGTATCTGATTTTAACCACAGAATTATCTTCTACAGGTTTGTTGTATGATATCTCTGGTAACTATGACAACTCCTTCTACTGGTATGGTACATGTATGGCTGTTTCTGGACTAGCCTTTTTGACCATAGAACCCTACTTGATATCAAGTGAGCAGAACTCTGTGGAGGAGGAACATTTAATCGAAATTATTAATAAAACAGTCATGAAGAACTCATATAACACAATGGAAGAATAACTATTAGGTAATGGAAGGATTGGTACAAAACTGAAGAAAGATAAAATGAGAACAGAATGCTACATATGCTTAATTTGATTCGTATCGAGTATATTTGTTAACATATATAGTGGCATATATGACAGAATATATTATATAATTATAATAAATAATATGTAACAATATATTTGGGTATGATATATTTGGATCTGCGTATATATATATATATATATATATATATATATTATATATATATATATATATATATATATATATATATATATATATATATATAAACATTGGTTTACGAGCAATCTCACCTGATATAGCGATGATCTCAGGTATTCGAGTGTAAGCTATAACTGATGGTCGTTCATATTAATGATGTTCACTTAAAAACCCTGAACTAGTTAGAACACCGGTACAGCGGCTTACCTTACCATGATAGCCGATTGGTTTGAACCAGCGCTTCTGACCTTTCAACTATCTTACTAGGACTGGGACATGATATATATTTTTCTAATAACACCCTGCACATCCTGAACTCAGGCGGGTATTATGGGTGTTCTTCCCTTTCATGGCTATACCTGGTTCTAAGTGCCTCAAGACGTGAAGTATTTGCTCAAATTCCCTGAATTAATGCTAACACTTGTTTTAGTGCTTTCAGAATTTACAACGTTTATATAACCAAAAATGTCTAATATCTTGCAGATGTGCATATTTTTAAGTTATCCTACGGATCGAATAAAAATTAAACACGGTTCAACGATGCTTCCTCTTGATTTACACCATTCATTTGCTCACAAAATAATGAGAAGTCACAGATACGTAGATTTAAAGGCGAATCTGTTTATTTACCCAATTTATTAAAATTTATTTCTCTTCATATATCATAATAAGTGAAAGTTCGCTGTCACAAAAATCAACATATTCATAAACAATCCAAAATCATATGATCAACCTATTGAGATATCATGATGATACAATTGTGTCCGGTATTATATCGAGCTTACACATCAATAATATCAGAACCTTCTGGCAACCATTGCTGATTGCATTCAACGGTGTAAATTGTTTGCGCTGGTCTCGAAAAAATGACATGAGAATCTAGTGTCTGAACAAGATGAGATGCTTATAAACACAATCATTCGCTTACTTACAACCTTACGACCTTTTAAGCCAATCGGAACGAAGAAATTCAGAAAAGAAGAGAAATAAAAAAGGTTTGTCCACACAGATCATGAAGACTATAGAACACAACCTCTGTGCGAGGACGACTTACGACCGTACGAATTCTGTAGCGCTCGCCGAAACTGCCCTCTCTCTGGGCACAGTTGACTGCTGTCGTTCGCCAGAGAAGCACAATCAAGAAACAATTTTATTTTTAATCGCCATAGGAGTATTTTGTCTTTAAATGCGGCTTCATCGAAAGAAAGGCCTCTCCTTTACTGCAGAACAATTTCCAACAAGTCTTCAACGCTTAACTTTTGATTTGTTATTCTTCCTCTCAATATCCCTGCCATGTTTAAATAACAGAAAGAGCTAATTGAACAAAATATTTTGGTCCATGATGATTTTGTTGCTAAATTAATCTTTTTGATTATGCAGGTACATTATAAATAGTACGTGAAACAGTATACGCTATTGAAAATGTGTTTTAATCATAATCACCCTAGGTATCGACTTCGTCGTCTTCCGACTAGTGTAATTGTAATCAATGTATATATCCTGATTGTCGTAAGTTACTCTTCAATCGGATCCGGTTGACCGAGACACAAGAAGGCCATTGGGTGTGACTGTTCCTTCCAAGCTAGACTATGACCTCTACTGTTGGTTGGTTGTGGTGGCACTCAATATCGGTAACATGTTTGAATTTGGTGTATATCAATCGGGTGAACCATTACTTGTTGCCATTCAGAAACATGTACCCTAAGTGTTACACGGACATCATGACCTCTGTCCATACAACTAACCATGCAGTTTCTGCTAAGGAAGCTTCCGATTATGGTTTCTTTACAGCACATATACCTTTATTGAAGCTGGAGAAATGTACAAGAACATCTATACTTCCATCTTCTGTTTACTCCTTATTCTTATTGTAAACTTAATATTTTTTGATATGATTATTGGATCTGTCCTATGTGAAAAAAGATGTTTCACACACTAACAGACAGGTCGTAAATATGCTTCTTGATTTGGCTTAATTAGTGGCGTCTCGGAAAATAGAAACCAATTGCATATCTAAAACGTAATGTTCTCGTTATTTCAAAACAGCAAATGAGGTAATGAAGAACCCCAGTTGCAGACTCCTTAAGTTGTTGCAAAGAATAATAATCTGCTGATTATATAATTACCTTTCAAGTCCCGGCACATTGCCATACGGTGTCACATTGCAAATAAATATAGTGCATCATCTAGTACGTATTTTGTCATTAGCATTTCCAGTTTCACACCTACTTACTGTTTCTTGTTCACTTCCAAATGTTTTATTTTATCATCTTTACATCTGTTTACACCATCTTTCACCCTCAATATTGTTTGGTCAATTGTTGTATACTTTCGTCTTCATCAGCATCTGCTGAAGTAGTCTGAATGTTTTCTAAGTCTCATGCAATACATGTGTGCGATATTACGACCCAATCGGTTTCATTGTACTACCACTCCTTCCGTATAGCTTCATTGTAAGTAAAATGACCACAAGTTAGTTTGCATAACACAATCATACCTAATATGTGTTTAAATGCTTCTTACATCTCAAATCATATTTTCAAGGATTTATCATTTCAACTCTTTCGAAATGCCGAATACACTTCATAAATCAATTTTTACTCACGTTTATAACACCATCATGGGTAATTCTGTGTTTAAATGCTTCTTACATCTCAAATCATATTTTCAGGGTTTCGCCCTTTCACCTCTTTCGAAATATTGAATACACTTTACAAATCATTTATAACTCACGTGTTCAAAAACGTGAGCTTGTTGCAGTGATGTCTGTGAGTCTGTGTGTCTGACCGTCTTCCTTTTCTCTGTCCATGTGCCCGAAATCTCAAAAAAGCTCATCAGATCAAAATTAAATCTGGTAGACAGATTCTGTTTTAGAATGGCAAGATTTTATTAGTTTTCAGTGAGTGTGGCTTCCTTAGTTTTTGCTCATTTGTATAATTAATGGTTTTAGAAAAAACATATACATTGAGCACGACCGCAAACAATGTGCTGAGATTTGCTACAAATGTTAGGTATCGAGGGCAGACATGAAAGATTAATGCTCATTTGCATATTTATGGGGTGCTGCATGAAAAACGTCGAGTTTTGTCAAATTTTATTTTTTTATGAATGGGTACGTCTCATTCTGATCCCCATTATGACAAACGCGTCTTTGCGGAAAAAAATACCCATCATAGACAAAAACACAATCCTGTGAGAAATCTGGCGGTTTCAGGTGTTCCGTATTTGTTTTTGTTCAGTAAGTGTAGATAACGCAAACTTATTTCCTTAATCGTTCCCGTCGTAAGCCATTATTGGCAATGATTATTCAAAATGGCGATATGCTGAATACAAAGTTGATAAGGGTTTCAAACCGCAAAGGAAAAAGCTAAAGAGTAAACGCCTGCGGAAATTAGATAAATTTCAATATAACACGTGAAGTAATGTCGATTTAATCTGCAAATGTATAGCTCATCTGCTTTTCTTTCTAAGTTACACACTTGCTTTTATGAGTAATTTGTAATATCGCATGATTTAGCTAGAGGACACCTGACGCTTTTGAGAAATTTGAAAAATATTAAGATCCAATTCTCCCAAATTAGTTCCGATTGTGTTATATGCAGTGGGCAATACCTATCAAAGCAGTGCATTTGACAGTATCGTAGGGACCTCGAGATCGCGACGATGCAAATCATGTTTGCAACCTATGGAAGGACATTCGCGGGGAGTGTGTAGAAACTGAGAGACATTACAAACATAGGTAGTTGAAATGGAAAAAATATGCAAAATTGAGTCGACATACCGTATAAGTGGCCGTACACTCTCTGAAAGTAGGGATAACGAACATGGTCACATTTAGCGATGTAATATTTTTGTATTATCTCCTGTTTTGTTGAAGTATTTCAATTCGCTTTCAAAACACAAAGTGCAATGTATCTCTAGTTCAGAGTTGTATATGGATACAAAATAAATAATAAATTAGACACAACGCGTGATTCATATTGTATGCCACAAGATAATTTACTTCAATTCAAGAACAACGTAAAAAAAGTTCCAAAATAGGATAAGTAATTTACGATGTCATAGTAAGGGCAAACACTGTGATTGCGACCACGAAGGTCTGGCAGAAATGACATCAACAAGGTATTCCATGGTAACGTCGTAAGCATTCTGCAAATAGGGAAATGCAAATAAATTCAGACCCATGTTATAATTAAGCAATAAAGCACACCCAGCGATGGTATACCACGAGATTTTGACCAGTTTACGAAATATATGCACGAGCGATAGCAAGTGCATATATGACGTGAACTGGTCAAAATCTTGCTATTATATCATACCAGTATATTTAAATTCCGGCGTGGAACGTCATCAACGGATTTTTGATCTAGCTGAGAGCTCGCTCGTATGCCAGCTATCGCATGTACATCGCAAAAATATACCATGGTTCTTTCCGCTTTTCGAACAAACAGATCGCTGTATTTGCACCATCAATATACAGGTGTGATATAATTAGTGATATCATTTCCAAATTTGACTTGCACGACTTCAATGGTTGAAATGTGATTACCTATCCATGGATCCTTATTCATATTTAAATTCTGATACAAAGCTATTGGCATGCAGCGCAGATGAACCTCGTGCAATGACACATCTTATACAAAGGGACATTGACGTTGTACCTGTTTTTAACAGGTTGGTCCCACATGTCGGAAAATGTCATTGCAGCCAGAGATGAGGGTGTGTACTGTTGGTTTGTTGCCGGGGCATCATGCTTTTGCAATATTTTTATATTTGGGTTCTTCCAAGCTTCTGGCCCATTTCTAGTTGCTATTCAGAAAGATTTCAACTTAAGTGCAACACAAACATCATGGCTTCTGTCCTTGCTTGTAACTGCGCAGACGATGTTGGGTAAGTCTTACATAACATGTCCTACTGTTCCTATAATCCGTATTTTAGGGGGATATCAGGATAGCACAGGTCATAAAAGTGTTTTCATTTTGCTTCATTTCAGGATTGTTAATATGAGATTATCATGCGAAAGGAAACGTCATGGATTAAAGTGCAAAATTAATTGTATCAGTAAATCCGATATGCAAATACTTTTGTGGTAAATCGTTCTTCTGTGGTAAATTGTTCTCATTTAACTAAAATCACACTGAACGTTCAACGTAGTCTACGGGTAACCCTACCATTTCGGGTACCCTTTTTTAGAATCAATGTTCGCAAACACTCCTTTTTGCCACGTGCTTTAAGCAATTATAACGATATTTCAAAATTGCGCTCGAGTATTGACATTTTTAAAAGATTTAGTCTTTTTAAAGCAAGTGAAATGAATTATTTTTATTCATGATTTGTATGTTCTTTGTAATTGTCCTTTGCGTCAATTTTGTGTATTTTATCTGTTTTCTATGTTTTGCGGAGCCTGAAATTGGGAATTTACTCCTGTCAGTTATCCGAATAAATATATAAAACAAATTAAACAACTAAATAAAATAAACTGAATAATTTTCATGTCCATACAGCTCAGATTGCTTGTAGTTATTTGAATTCTTCACATTTCAAAATGAGGTTGCTGTCGATGATGAAAAATATCTTGCTATCTTGCTATTAGAGTACTAGGCAATTGAAAATTGTGATATCATCTAAAATAATGAGCACAAAAACCAGAATACGTCTATTGCTAAGCTGAGAGGACAACAAACTAACTCGCAACATGCAAAATTGGTAAGCAACATGATACTGCTTTAGACGTACCATGAAAACTACACTATTCTACTGTTTTCGACAATAACAGGTCCGATTTCAAATGTGGCTTCTTCAAGGTGCGGATATCGAGCGACCGTTTTCACTGGAGCAGTTTTGTGCGCCCTTGGCTCACTTCTGAGTTCATTCGCTAGGAACGTTATGTTCCTTTATTTCAGCTTCAGTGCGCTAATTGGTAGGTAATTTGTCTACTACGTTTTTAATCCTACTTAACGAAATTAAGTTGACATAGTAAAAAGCTTTCTGTACGATAGCAAATTAAGAGAAACGGCATTTTACGAACGTTATGTCAATAGAAGTAACCAAGCGAGCGATTTACACAAGAACACGAATAAATTAATGTGTCACTTTTTGGTTATTATCCCAATTCTCGAATTGGACGTAAAGGCATTTTCAGAGTTTCAACTTTGGTCGATTTGAATTGTTAGTAATAGAGAATGAAACCTTTCGAAGTTTTGGTGTTTGATGGCTTTCTTAATATTTGTCTCGCAACTGTTTAATAAAGCTCATAAAACCATGTTAGCAGATAGTGTTAAACTGTAAACCGGAAAATGACGAGCTAAATCTCAACTTTAAATTTACAGGTTTTGGACACGCCCTTATCACAAGTCCATCATTAGGCATAGTTGCACTATACTTCGATAAATGGTATGTCATTGCCAACGCTATTGCCATGAGTGGAAGTGCTTTCGGAATTCTCCTGCTTAATCCCTTGCTTCAGGCTCTGATTGATAATTTTGGATGGAGGAACGCTTTTATCATTTTTGCAGGAATTCAACTACAGATGTGCTTGTGCGCTCTTCTGTTTAAAAATCCGATGCATAGCATCAACTCATCACCAACGACCGAGGAAACTGGCAAACCTTACACCATAAATGACTCTGATCGTCCTGCTCAAAATGGTCAGTCTCAGGAAACGACTTTTTCATGTCAAGAAATCTTTGTTAGTATTTTAAATATGTTTGACTGTAATTTGTTAGTTCAACATAAAGCTTTTCTATTATTTGTGTTTGTAATGTTTTGTGGGGTTGGTGCAGGTTATGATGGTTTGCCTGCATATTTACTCATGCAAGCTGAATTTCTTCAGCTGGCGTCATCAATAGAAATATCACTTTTAGTATCTATATTTGGTGCCTTTAATTTAGTAGGCAGAATTGCAACAATGCCACTCATAGTTAAAAAGAATAAAATTTTTACAAGTTCCCATGTTTTCGGATTTAGCATGTTTTTGGCAGGCGTAGCGACTATTATTAGTGTGTTAATTGAAACATACGTCCTTTTTGCACTCTATACAAGTTTTCTTGGTTTATGTTGTGGACTGGTATTTCCCTGTATGTCACTGCTAACAGCTGAATATCTAAGCGCTGAGAAAGTAGCTGCTGGTATGAGTATTATGTTTGTCTGGAATGGTGCAGGAAGTCTGATAGGTCCAAACGTTGCAGGTATGCTTATGATTTTCCATCCCTTTCCTACCTTAAGATTTATAGTATAATATCTATGCATACTACTGAGTGTTTAATTTAAGAAATTCTATTTTGATAAAAGTTCTGCAATGAAATAGTATTTATATGTAACAAAGTTTCAGAGAAAGCGATGGGATATTGGATTTATCTTAATTTAACGAGAGATTACTCTTCTACAGGCTTTTTGTATGACATCTCTGGTAATTATGACAACTCCTTCTACTGGTATGGTACGACTATGGCTGTTTCTGGACTAGCTTTTCTCATCATAGAACCCTTGCTGATACAAAGTGACCGGAACTCAATGGAGGAGGAGCATTTAGTCGAAATTACTAAAACAGTCGCGAGGAGCTCATATGAGACAATGAAAGAATAAGTTAGGTAATGATAGGATTGGTACAAAAATGAAGGCAAATAAAATAATAAAAGGAAATAGTAAATTTCCTTCTTACATAAAATAATTTGTACATATGCTGACATCGTATATTCGAAAGCATGTATAATATGACAGTTGGTATATACATTATAGAATATATAATATGTTATATGTAACATTATCATATACCAATGACCATATCCGTATCTCCTCTGACGCGTCATGACGTGGAACGTAAAATATCAGTCTGATACGGCACGTTATACGTCATCAATTGTTGTTTATTTCCGATTTTGATGTTGTGATGTTCATCTTGCATTTAATGATCAAATCCATCTTTTTCACTTCAATCAAAATTAACCAATATAAAACGAAACATATTACTAGTACATATGAATTTAACGTTCCTTTATTTCAGATGTAAAGAGAGTTACAGGACAGGTTGTTGTAGAAAATTAAAAGTTGATGTTTACAATCTGTTGTATTTCGCGCTACTTCGTCGTTCGTGTTCACGTCAGCCATGTTTCAGCAAGAGTTATTAAAGTGAATTCAAACTCACAATATTGTCCGTGTAATAATTATCCACCAGAACACAGGGACGGTGACCAGAATAAGTAAATTGGCTCCATTCCTTTTCTGAACTGCAGTAAATTGCGCTGAAATAATCCTGTTTAGACTGTATACACCCGACACGATGCTATCGACGACTTGATCAGCTGTTGTAAACAAACATGTATCAATGCGCTCAGACCAGCGGCAGAATATAAAAACATAGTCCCTTCGAAAGACTGACAAAAACTAATAATTTTTTTTTAATTTTAATTACCTTTTACATAAATATACGGTCACGGGCATATGATAAATCGGTTATCCCACGATATCAGCGCTTGGTTGGGACGTATTGCCAAGAGTGAGGTTGCGCGCTGCATCACACTCGTCTTTGACTCGTGTGATGCGGCTCGCACCCTCACTCGTGGCAATACGTCCCAACCAAGCGCTGATATCATGGGATAACCTCATAATATTATATTTGGTATTTATACGGCTCAATATATATAATACAACTGGAACTTATTTGGGAGAATAGGATATTGTAGATATTGTAGATATTGTCTGTCAAAGTAAACCAATGTATCCAAAAATACAAAGCCTACACAGCGTGATCTATAACGATGATGACCAAAATTTCTTTGAAAAGTGATGATAACAGAAACTAAATAAACCTATAACTACTTCATTGTCGTACAAGCTGTGTACAAACAAAGGGAATCTCTCCAAGCCATTCCATAAATGGAACTTTATCCTACATGTCAGTCTTACCATTCTCAAAGTCTACAGACATATTAGTAGATTAATTTTGGTTCTGGGTTAGTGAATGACGTCCCCTTGAAAAAGTTTCCTTAACTGTTTACTCATTCACTAAATGTAGTAAAAAGAAGTTCAGAGGGCGTCACTTGAACATCCAGAACTAGTGGTCACACAAGTCTGGTGTGGTCGCTTTGATTTAAAAATCCATTCTTTACCTGTTCAGGTCTTCAAACGGACTCGATAAAGTCAAGTGGCCATGATTCCAAAATTTCGAAACCATCACCCTCAACATGAGTGCCCATTCTCAATTTATTTATGGACTGGTCAGTTTGTACGGCCTCAGGGGAGGGGGGCTGCGGTGTATTCATAACGGGTCACCCTGTTTTCGATTTAGGTGAAGTGTAGGTCACCCTGTTTTTGAAATACTCAATAGGGGGGGGGGGGGTGCCAGAATGTTTTTGGATGACAACACGGGCTAATACTCGCCAAAAATGCATCGTACCGGCCACGAATTTCATCATTCAGTTGTATTTTTCGAGGCGCCCTTCAGGTGTGTAATTACTTTAATATCACACACACACACACACACACACACACACACACACACACACACACATACATATACAATAAAATTAGAGCATATCAAGTATGTTTGGTACCTATTACTCGAGTTCCACGCATACACGCGATCGTCAGATAGGTAGGATTGTATTGTATGAAATTTGCTTCAGGTGCTTACATAAAGGTATCAGGTTGGGTCAACCATTTGTTGTGGTTTGTTGGATTGAAATTTGACAAATAAAATTAGTTTTCGTGTCGGCACTTGGAGAACGACTCGGAACGCTTGTTTTAAAGGCTGGACTTATCTGCATTGATTATGAATAGCTTCTCTGTAAAACAAAGGTTCCATTTCTTAGACACATTTCAGTAACTACTTGCTTTTGATAGGATTGACCATGATATATTAAAGCCCGGGGCGAAATGGACCGGGATCCGGATTAATGCCAAGTTTGGGTGGGCGTTTTGGGGCATGGCTCTGCATAATAAGTCTGTTGGTAACGGTTGCTATCGTTCGCATTATCTGCGTAATCTGTTTGCTCTCAACTCACGCTCTGACTATAAGCTTAGGTAAAGCCTTCGCAATACGCGAAGGAAAAAAAGAAAGAAGGAAAAAATATTAATTTCATGAAAACAGGAGCATGCTGAGTTGATCTACTGAAGTTTTTGTTGAGTTGATTTACTGAAGTTTCGGGGTCATGTAATCGTTCGAGAATGATTCAGCTACTGACCGCCATATCTACATACGGAAATGGCGCTAAAAACAGGAGCATGCTGAGTTGATCTACTGAAGTTTTTGTTGAGTTGATTTACTGAAGTTTCGGGGTCATGTAATCGTTCGAGAATGATTCAGCTACTGACCGCCATATCTACATACTGAAATGGCGCTGTACGTAGTACGCGTATTGGAAATAATCATCAAGAAGGTAATAAACATAAACATTAAAAATAATCCGAAGCTGGCTATTTCGTATGTTGAAATAACGAATTACCAATCTAAACATTGACTGAGAAACATGGTCAGGAAAATGGTACGAAATAGGTGAACGACGCGACGTCATGACCGATCGCTAAAATAAAAAAATAAGTTCACTACATCACAGAAGGATCGAGATTTCCATGAATCTCGCGTACCACGAGATCTGTAAGTGATCGAGGTCGGCTGCTCGGTTGCTTTGAGGGTGACCCCGGACAACTCATCACGAGTTATGTTTATTTTCGGAGCAATGGGATGAATCACGGACTGGGTTCATAGATATCTTCGTTATTGAAGAAATTAAAGTCCAACCTTTGTCGAAATCTTACGATGTAGTGCCAATTCAATGAGCCGATCTCGGACACACGTATCAATAGGCCTAAGCCTTTCAAAGAAGATCGGGTGATGACGCGTCGACGCTCACTTGCTCACCTTGAACTGACATTGACAAATACTGTTTTGATGTCTTTACAAGCTTTGTTTAATTCTCATAAAAGAAGTCCAAACGTTACTGGGGCAACCGGTATGTCAAAACCTTACCAACCCTCCGAACACGACATGTTATTGCCATATGTGAGAACACGTACGTACATGTACCAACCATAGGGCCGTTGTCAGGGCTAGCATTTATATCAAAAGCGACTGTAGCGTACCGGTACTTTCGGCCGTAGATTGGGGGGGGGGCTGTTTAAAAAAGTGGCTCTCTTTGACTGACTGTAATTAAATTGATCGTGGAGGCTACCGCCATGCTTTAATATTTAGTTGTTTTCGATGTCATTGTAAACTATGGACTCTGCCTGCAGTTCTGTAAAATACAGTGTACGCATTTTTCGTAAGGATACATCGTATCGGTACTGACTCATCTCTTGCTAAGTCACGACCGAAAATGGCTCAGTTTCGCGATGTCATTGCATCATAAACGCTTGTTAGTAAAATAGTTTATGACAACCACGAAGTTTTCATCCTGTGTGCACTCCAATATACATGTAACTCTAAGCGTACACATGGTTTGTTTACATCGTAATTATTCTCGTATGGACAGCAAATGTTTGACCAGTTTACACCTCTGAGCGTCACTGAATGATTGACAATTGTTTGAATCGCGGAACGACTGTTCCCTCGGGGCCAAATCCTTTGTTTCGAAAGCAATTTTTCCCCTAATCGTCGTAATTTTAAAAGGCTTTGTGAAACTTTGCGGATACCTGCATGGCCTACGTGTTTATGAAACAGTCTATGTTTATGGTATTCCAATAATGTTTGTATGAGAATCGCTTCGGCTGATTTTCACGGAGCGATCTACCTTGCTGTTGCCAGTTGTCACTCAAGCGCCATTATGAATTTTCGATGAGTTAGGGGTCTTTTATACCCCGCACCGGGGTTTAAATGGTTTGTTCTTAGATTTCATACTTCGATAGCTGTGTGCTGTTAGCGTGTGCTTTGCTTCGGAAAGATTGGCATGATTTGACAGGGAAGACCTATTCTACCAAATGTCTGGAACCTCTGAATTACACAACAAAAAACGTAATCTATGGAATTGAGTGTTCATTGTGTGGGCTCATTTATGTTGGTGAAACAGGAAACAGCTTACGATCTAGAATGAACGGACATCGCAGTGGAGTGAATCGATCTTTGAATGTGCAACTTTATAAGCATTTTAACCAGGACGATCACTCCACTTTGTCTATGCGTGTCCGTATTCTTGAAAAAATATACCATCCAACCAACAGCCCCACACTTAGTTCACCATTCCGTAGACAGAGAGAATACCACTGGATTAGACAGTTAGGTACCGCAATGCCTTATGGTTGTAATGACAACATCAAAGATATAGGCAATCTCTCAAGTCCTGGTTGTTCAGAAGTGAATGTGATGGGCCTATTTGAGTCTTTTGTCCGTAGAAGACGTAGTCATGGACATAGGCGTTACCATCGGCCTAAATTGGATACATCAGCTACCTCCAATTGCCATGACAAATTTCATGAACTGCTTCTTTTATTGCAGAAGCCTTTAGGTCTCCATCACATTCGTACTTCATTATTTGCTCTTTCCATCAAGGACTTGAGAAGGTTGCATGTCTATGCATTGGGATTGTCTTTGACAGATCCGAACAAACAACCGTACAGACTGGTCAGTATTATTGCTGACATTGCACTATACAGACTATACAAGCCTGTTCGTGCTGAACCTATGACTGATGATCATCGTCATTTCATACATCTTCCATTTACTAACAAAGGAATTGATGCCATTAATGTCAGCAATATACTACACAACAAAAAGGTTACATCAACTATACCTGTATACTTTAAGAACCAGTCTGTACCCATTCTGTCATATCAATACACCAAGACAATCTCCAATAAAATATTCAATTACAATAAGGCATTGCGGCACTTAAAAATTGATGAATTCCTTCAAACACCAGCATCCTGTGACTGCTCTACATCTCCCTTCAATATACTCCAGTTGGCCATGTCATCACTGGTGATCTGAACTTGGTTGAACATCACCACCTTCGTAAGATATTATCTTGTGGACCCAAGTTCAGAGAACCTCGCAGGATCAACTGGAGCCATAATTTTAAGATCATTATGGACTCAGTTGAAGAATATGCCAGGAAATGGGCTAAAAGGGAGGATGTAGAGCTGGACACACTGTCAGAATGGGTCAAATCTGTGAGGAAAATAGTGCGTGGCCGTATTGGTCGACTAAGATCACATGTTTGCAGAAGACCCTATTCTGTATTTAAAGATCCTGATGCTGTTAAGTGTTTGAATGATATCCATGACAATATGTTGTCGTCCCTGCTGATAAAGCTGCCAATAACATTGTATTTGTCTGTAAGAAGTATTATTTTGAATGTCTTATAGACGAACCTGGTGTAACTAAGACCTCCACCAACTCCACTTACAGACAATCAATGTTCAACAAATCTGAAATTTTGGCAAACCATAAGTCATTCATGGATAATTTTAATATTACAACAAAGGATGACCATAATAAGTTGCCTAGCTTATACTGGATACCAAAGCTCCACAAAACTCCTTACAAAGCTAGGTTTATCGCAGGATCTTCAAAATGTTCAACAACAGAGTTATCGAAGATACTGACTTCTGTTCTTTGTACTGTTAAACGGGGACTTCAATCATACTGTGATGTTGTCTTTTCTCGTAGTGGTATAAATCAAATGTGGATATTAAAAAATTCGAAGGAACTCTAGGAAAATTTGAAATCAAGATCTGTTTCAAAAATAACATCTATTAAAACTTTCGATTTTTCCACATTTTATACCACAATACCACATGATAAATTGAAAGAACGCTTGAAAAACATCATCAACCAAGCATTTTTCTACAAAAACGGTTCACGCCGTTACAAATATGTGGTATGGGGGTATAATTCTACATATTTTGTTAAAAATATTACTAACGCTAAAGTGTTTTATACCGAGAAAGACATTATCAGGATGCTTGATTTCCTCATTGACAACATATTTGTTGAATTTGGAGGACACATTTTCCAACAGTGTATAGGAATTCCCATGGGCACTAACTGTGCTCCCTTACTTGCCGACTTATTTCTGTTCTCATACGAGGCAGAATTTATCCAGAAACTTATCAAGCAGAAAAAGGTCTCTGTAGCTCGTACTTTCAACCTTACATTTAGATACATAGACGATGTTATTTCATTGAATAACTCCGAATTCAGTAAATATCTCGCTATGATTTATCCTCCAGAATTGGAGATTAAAGAGACTACAGAAACGGCCTCTTCTGCTTCATATCTGGACATTTTACTTGAATTTGACTCTAATGGTCACCTTTCTACTAGGCTATATGACAAGAGAGATGATTTCAACTTTAGTATAATTAATTTCCACACCTCATCAGTAATATTCCACTCTCACCTGCTTATGGGGTATACATTTCCCAGCTTATTCGATATGCAAGAGCATGCAGTTCATATGGTGATTTTGTAGAGAGACATGGCCATCTCTCTTTCAAACTGTTAAATCAAGGTTACACCAAAGCAAGACTTGTCTCTACATTCAAACGCTTTTTTGGCAGGTATCGCAAGCTGGTTGATAAATACGATATCTCTCTTCGACAAATGATCAATGATGGCATCGGTGACATGGGGCCTTAGTTAGTGACCACTACCTATCTGACTTACAGATTGATATATGGCGGGTGCCACATGTGGGGCAGGATGCGCTTACTATTTTCAAAACACCTGACATCACTTCTTGGTCTTTTGGCCAGAGGTCCATATATCTTTCTTTCATGAATTTGACTTTGTTTGTGTACCGTCTATTTACTGTCTGTTCTGTGCTGTTTTGTGTCTATGTTTACAACTATTGTCTTACAAATTTTGACCTAGTGTTATTGGATTATGGATTGGTATGATTGCGATTATTTTACATAGGGTATTTTAAATGTGTTGTCACTTAGACTGATGTAATGTTTCGTCTCATTGGCATCGCTTGTAACAGTAGCTTTATGGATTATAGATTTAGACTGGCAAGCTCTCTGGAGTGGGCAATTGATCTTGATACGACATTTACATTCGTCAGTGCGTTTTTATCGTTACGCTGGGTAACCCGTTTGTTGTGTGATGTCATAAGACTGTCCATTTTCTGCATGCAGCTATAGCTTAATTTAACTGTATTTCCATTAAGAACTTTGTGTACTTTACAATCGTTTAAGAAATGTTTCTTAAGGAGATGAAATAATTCCTTTCCAACATTGGTTTTCACACATCGTAATGAAGGATTGGTTGAACAATGTAACTCTATGCTGTCTGTCAGAATAAAAACGGATTTATCAAAGACGTTCAATGACCTCGGCCTGAAAGCAACCATCGATGTAAAGGGAAGTACCGTTAACTTCCTTGACATAACTCTAAACTTGACCAACGGCTAATATAGTGCCCATACAGAAAACCTAAAGACAATACAGTATATGTCAGAAAGAAATCCAACAACTCTCCCTTTATAACTAAACACATCCCCGATACAATAGGGAAGGAAAGCGTATCTCCTCGATATCCAGCAATGGGAGGCTGTTCGACGAGACATGCAGTGATATTTATAGTGAGGCACTTAAGGCTAGTGGATACAATGACCAGCTAAAATACACACGTGCTGAGAAAGAAAACAAGAAACATACAGCATAGAATTACATGGTTCAAATATGGCATTAGCATATTTATGTGGCATAAATGTCTTCGTTTTCTCCTTTCGGGAGTTATGAGGATGCAATTGAGATCACGTAATTTCTTACCGATGAGATAACGACCAAGGTAACAAACATCGAGTGGTTCGCTAGCAGTCAGATTAAGAACAAGAACCCTTTGACCAGGATCGAACTACCGTTTTGAGGTGTTTTTATCGTACCTCACTGTCATGGACTGCTGAGATGACTCCAGATTTTTCTTTACTAATTCACATGCCTTGGAAAGTTTTGTTCAAAATTCTGATACATATTGCAATTCAGGCAATCATTGTCATCTGATAATAATTTCTCCTTGCGAACTTTGAGTGGACCACCGCCTGTATGTCAAAATACAAACTCAAATGAGCTTAACCCAGAAACTCTTGAATTGACTCGGTATCAGCGAAGAGCAGAAAATGAATCCCTCCATCCCAATGTTTCTCTGTGTCAAAATAGTTGGTACTGATCATAATTTTCAAAGTTTGATAAAAACTTTAGAGAGTACACTGACTCTCTCGGTGATCAGCAGATGACCTATAATGTTTAATGCCCAAATGAACAATGACTTGTTAAAAAATCCAAGACAAAAAGTTGAAAGCTTGGTCAGACTTGACAGATTTAGGACGGCCAAATAAAGAGAAAAATAAAGACTAAACTTTCACTATGGTTTTTGCCTTTATGTTTCTCAGTCGTATGGTTTCTTGAAACCGAGTGGATGCACACACTGTTGTCAACATGAACTCATTTCCTGATCTTGCTTTGGGTATGAGCCAAACACAGTCTATAGATATCCTACTAACTGGCTCTTGAAATGCAGGAATGGGCTTCAAAGGGGCCTTTAGAATGGTCTAATGAGGTTTTCCTACGATTTACATGTGTGACGAATTTTACGGAAATGTGCTACACCCTTCCTAAGATTAGGCAAATAAAAATGACTGAGAATTTTATGATCGGTCTGTTTTACTTCTTCATCAACAACCCTGTCAAACAAACACAAAATATCTGAATCCTTGTGTTATTGTTCAATATGATGTGGTCTAGAAAAGGTAGGGGGTTTCAAATTCACTAGGTATACCGGACTGATCTGTATCAAACACCGGGGGAAAGGTGCCATTTAATTAAACGTCTGAGACGTTAGTTTTGAGCACATTTTGATTTTCAGTCTTTTGCATGGCTTGAGTAACAGTACATGCAGGAGACAATCAGGAATTTCCTGTTCAGTTGGCTCTAGATCCAGATTTAAAATCGGTCACAAGTGGATTTGAACAGCCTTGTCCCAGCAAGATCGTTTCAAAGGAGAGGGTGAATCCCTTCAAAAGGAAAAATGCCTAATACGTAAAGGCACAGGTCAAGAAACAAAGTCCGAAGACAAACAGACATTATGGAGAAGAACAGGAATGTAGTCACAAAAATCTTGTCCCTCAATAAGAACTTGAGAATCTGAAAATAAGTTTTCAGAAAATGACCGGGTATCTACTAACAAAAGAGACGGGGAAGCCCAGGTATCTCTTAAAACTTTGACGGGGTAGGAGAAGAGAAATCACTAGAAAGTGATACTATGCCATTATGGCTCAAAATACCCATACTATCTTGAGACCTCATTGACTGGGGATAAGAGGGGTTTAACCTCAGAAAATGTGTTGCACACATGATTAGACTCTAATTTAGATGATGAAGAATTAAAACCGGTGGGCTTAGATCCACTTTATTCACTTTGACCTTTACGTTTCCTTTTCATTTTGAAACAATCTGACATTAAATGGCCGTCTTTCTTACAAATAGATAGGAAGGAGTACCATTTATACGTCAGAAGGGTATTGAGACTTGGGATCTGATGATATAGATTGTTAATTGAACTCTGTGAACTGTTATCATTTGATTTCCTACTCTCTTTTGAGAAATTCTTTGATGAAAAAGATGTGTTAAATTTCCCTTCACAGTTTTGCAATAAAAAGGCTGAGATTTTTGCTGACGAATGAAGATTTATGGGTCGATGAATAATCATCGGCTAAACGTGCAGCAGCCTCTGACTTATCTGCCGTTTGTTTATTGATAAATTTCATGATGTCACTTCGAATGCATTTTTTTAAATTCGTCAATCAACATGAGCTGCCTTAATTTTGCATGATCTTGACACACTTTCTCAGAACAACACCAAAGCTCAAACAGTTCTTCGTTTTTATTCAACCAAATTCAACATAAGTTTTGAATCGGTCCCTCAATTTCTGACGATAAGCTTCCGCCACCAACCCATAGCCCTTGACATTATATTTTTCCCTGAATCATAATCTGAAGCCTGTTCTACTGTCAACTGGGAGTAAATTTCTCTGGCTTTACCTACCGAAGCACTCTGTAAAAGCATAGACCAAAACCTTAAAGTCTATACAATGCAATTTTCTCGAAATGAAGGAAATGTTTGACAACATCCTTTTCTTTGAAGGGGGGGGGGGACTATCCTGACGTGTTTAGTGATATCATATTTATCTGAAGTGGAGATTTTGCCTGGCTGTATAAGCTCCAAACGTTTTAATTCTAACTGTAATCGTTCCCTTTCTTTTTCATCTCGCTCTGTCTTTCTTCTATTTCTAATCTTTCCTGCGTTCTTTAGTTTGTTTTTCTTTCTGTCTGTCTTCTATTTCTAATTCCATTTGTAATTTTCCTTTTCTAATGCCAGTTTTGTAAGTTCTAAATCTGCCTGCATGTCAATTTCCAAGCTTTTCATTCAAAAGTAGGTTCAGGCACATAATCTTTTAAGGTGGATTCCATAAATTCCTTTGCCTTAAATTCTGCCATGATAAAAATCGCTGATTTCTCAATGCTCGGAGGCAATGAATTTACAGTAATTTGGTAAAGGTTGGCAAAGAGTTGTCAAACCGAATTGAATTGTTCAAATTACACGAAATGTTCACTCTCGAACGAGCCTCAAATATATGTTATCACAGAAAAAATGTGGTGCGGTCAGTGATTCTCTAAAATAAATACACTAAAACTAATAACTAACTTAAGGGTGTAGATTAATGCAGAGCAAAATTACTTATCTCATCTTACTTATCTCATCTTATCTTATCTCTTAAATGTCTCTAGGGAGTTGAGTGTAGACACTGTCATGAGTGAGGAAGTCCTTTGTCATGCATACTCTAGGTTGGTCCAAACCTTGCAGATATTCACAGAGAAAGACCAGCGTGAGTGTGAAGGTCTTAAAAGTCCGAACGTCTTGAAGTACACTGACGTGATCCCGAAATGTCTGGCTGAAAATCTGTACCATCCAGTATTCATAAATACTGAATGAAGCTTCATCCAGACAACACAGGAGAATTCTAGATATTCTATTCATATGCTATTTACTGATCTCAAATACCTTCACTTGTAGTAAACATGACCTTCTAGGAAGTTCTACATTGAACTAATTAAATTCAAGGCCATGGAGGAGAATGAACTTAAACACATGACTTTCAGAATTTTCTAGACAAATTAAACTTAGTTCATGCCCGCCGGGGGGGGGGGGAAGAATGACCTACATAACATTAGGAGTATTTTATCTTCACAATGCAGCTTTATCAAAAGAAATGCTGCTCCATTTTCTGCAGAATAATTTTCCACAACGTCTTCAACGCTTAACGTTTGATTTGTTATTCTTCCTCGCAATATCCCTACCCTGTTGCCAATAACAGAAAGAGCCATGCACAGAATATTTTGGTCCATAATGATTTTGTCACTAAATTAATCTATTTGATTATGGAGGTATATTATAAATCGTAAGTGGAACAGTATTCGCTATGGAAAATGTGCTTACCCTATGTATTGACTGTGAATTCGTGATCTTCCGACTAGAGCGAAATAGTAGTCCATTTACATATCCTGATTGTCGTGAGTCGGATTCAGTTGACCTAGACACAAACAGACCATTGGATATGACTGTTCCTTCCAAGCTAAACTATGGCCTTTACGAATGGTTTGTTGTGGTGGCACCCCATATCTGTAACATGTTTCGTGTATATCAATCGGACGGATCATTACTTGTTGCTAGCAAGAAAGATTTACCCTAAGTGCTACATGATGTACACAGACATCATGACTTCTGTCCCAACAACTTCCCATGCAGTAACTGCTAAAGTAAGTTTCCGATTACGGTTTCTCTATAGGACACATTGCTTTATGGAAGCTGGAGAAATGTACAAGAACATCTATATTTCCATCTTTTTTACTCCTGATTCTTATTATAAAGTTGATATTTGTGATCTTATGATTATCGGGTCTGTCCTATGTGAAAAAAAGACGTTTCACACACTTACAGATAGGTCATAAACATGTTTCTTGATTTGGGTTAATAAGTGGCGTCTCGGAAAATATAAGCAAATTGCATAACTAAAACTTATTGTTCTCGTTATTTCAAAACAGCAAATGAGGTAATGAATAACTCCAGTTGCAGACTCCTTAAGTTGTTGCAAAGAATAATAATCTGCTGATTATATAATTACCTTTCAAGTCCCGGCACATTGCCATACGGTGTCACATTGCAAAGAAATATAGTGCATCATCTAGTACGTATTTTGTCATGAGCATTTCCAGTTTCACACCTCCTTACTGTTTCTTGTTCACTTCCAAATGTTTTATTTTATCATCCTTACATCTGTTTACACAATCTTTCACACCCAATATTGTTTGGTCAATTGCTGCATACTTTCTTCCCAATCAATATCTGCTGACGAAGTCTGCATTTCTTCAAAATCTCATGCAATACATGTGTGCTACATTACGACCCTATTGGTTTCATTGTAGTATCACTCCTTCAGTATATCTTACATTGTAAGTAAAATGATCACACCTTCATTTGCATTCTACCATCACAGATAAATATGTGTTTAAATACTTCTTACATCTCAAATCATATTTTCAGGGTTTTATTCTTTCAGTTCGTTCGAAATGCCGAAACACTTTATAAACCAATTTTAAGCAAGGCGTTCACAAACGTGAGCCTATGTCGCAGTGATGTCTGTTTGTCTGTCTGTCTGTCTGTCTGTTGGCCCGTATACCCAAAACGACTCATCAGATCAAAATAAAATCTAGTACAAATAATCTATTTGAGAATGGCAAGAATCGATTAGTTTTTGGTAGGTTTTGCTTGCCTTTTATTGCTCATTTGCATAATTAATGATTTAAGAAAAAAAACAGATATACATTGAGAATGACTGCACACAATTTGATGAGATTTGCTACAAATCTTGATCACACCAGGATATATCAGAAGTGAAAGGTATAAACGGTAGACATTAAAGATAATTGCTCATTTGAATATTTAATGAACTTTCCTAATTAGTGATATATCTGAATTGACTCGATCAAAAGTGATGATGATAGCATTATTCCTTCAGCCAATTCATAATTTGCATATTTAATGAACTTTCCTAATTAGATATATAGTAGTATAGCTGTATTGACTCAAACAAAGTTGATGAAACTTGCTAGGTGCATTGACAATACTATGATATAACACTATTGAAAGTCATCAAGTATTTTTACATCAGCCAAGTATTTTTACATCAGCCAACTCCTAATTTGCATATTTAATGAATTTTCCTTATTAAGGATACATATCTTGATTGACTTGACCAAAGTTGATGAAACCTGCTATGTACATGGAAGATACTTCGATACAACATTATTCAAAGTCATCAACCATTTTATTTCAGCCAATTCCTAATTTGCATACTTAATAAACTTTCCTTATGAAGGATACACATCGTGCTTTACTTGATCAAAGTTGGCAAAACATGCTGCGTACATTGATGACACCAGGTCACATCACTATTGAAATTCATTTTGAGTTTTTATGTCAGCTAATTTATAATTTGCATTTCCAATACGCTTTCACAGTTTGGCATATATAGCTCGAAGGACTAGACCGAAGACAATTCCATTTGCTATATAAAGTAGTGATACAATGACAGCAGTCAATGTGATTTAGTATTTTTATTTCAGCCAATTACGTAGTTGTATACTTAATGACCTTTACAATTAATTCGCTGTGATTATTGTTCATAGCGTTGATCATAATACTTTCAATGAAGTTGCAAACATGCGGCAAAAGTAAAAATTTACACACAACTGTAACATATAATGAAACACGTGAGCATTTTCTGTTCATAGCTGGTTATCCTTAGAATATAAACTGGTGCAATCAACCTGCATCAACCTACATTAACCTCCTGTATATATATATATATATATATATATATATATATATATATATATATATATATATATATATATATATATATATATATATATATATATATATATATATATATATATATATATATATATATGACGGCAATGTACAACTTCACAGTTTCAAAAAAGATGCGTGCCAGTGTCGTAAATCTATTTCTATATTTAGTGATACTATTTCCAAATTTGACTCGCACGTCTTCCACGGCTTTAAATATGATATAAAACTATAAGCATACAGCGCAAATGAACCTCATGCAATGTCCCAACGTATACAAAGGGACATTTAGTTGTACCTGTTTTGAACAAGTTGGTCCCATATGTCGGAAAACATCATTGCAGCCAGAGATGAGGGTGTGTACTGTTGGTTTGTTGCCGTGGCATCATGCTATTGCAATATTTTTGTATTTGGGTTCTTCCAAGCTTCTGGTCCATTTCTTGTTGCTATTCAGAAAGATTTCAACTTAAGTGCAATACAAACATCATGGCTTCTGTCCTTGCTGTTAACTACGCAGACGATGTTTGGTAAGTATTATATTATATATGGTACTGTTCCTATAAACTCTGTTGTGGCGGGATATCTTGATAGGAAAGGACATAAAAGTGTTTTCATTTTGCCTCCTTTCAGTATTGTTAATAGTCCATCAGATTATCATGTAGAAGTAAACGTTATGGATTATAGTGCGAATTTAATTGTATCAGTAAACCGATTGAATAATTTTCGTGTCCATACAGGTCAGATTCCTTTTGGGTGCGTGCTTTCAAAATGTAACAGCAGGATGTCATTAAATTCTTCAAATTTTAAAATTAAGTTGCAGTTGCTGGTGAAAAATATCTTGCTCTCGTGCTAAAAGAGCACAAGGCAATTGAAATTGTAACATTATCTGAAATAATGAGCACACAAACCACAAGCATATGTTGCTAAGCTGAGAGGAAAATACTTTAACTCGTAATAAGCAGATTTGTAAGCAACATGATACTGCTTTCGACCTACCATGAAAACTAGACTTTTATAATATCTTCCACAATTACAGGTCCAATATCAAATTTGGCTTCTTCAAAGTATGGATATCGATTGACTGTTTTCACTGGAGCAGTTTTGTGCGCCCTCGGTTCATTCCTAAGTTCATTCGCTAGGAACGTTATGTTGCTTTATTTCAGCTTCGGTACACTTATTGGTAGGTAACTAGTTGTACGTTTGAATCCTGCTTGATGAAAATAAGTTGACATTGTAAAAAGCTTTCTGTGCGATATACGGCATTTTAAGAACGGTATGTCGGTAACTAGTGATTTACACAAGAACGCGAATGAATAAATGTATCACTTTTTGTTTATTATCCAAATCCCAAATTGGACGTAAAGGCATCTTCAGAGTTTCAACTTTGGTCGATTTTAAGTGTTAGTAATAGGGAATGAAACCTTTCGAGGTTTTTGTCTTTGATGTCTTTCTTAATACTTTGTCTCGCACCTGTTGAATGAAGTTCATAATACCTCACCAGCAACTAGTGTGAAACTGTAAACTGGAAAGTGACAAGTTATATCTTAACTTTCAATTTACAGGTTTTGGACACGCCCTTATCACAAGCCCATCACTAGGCATAGTTGCACTTTACTTCGATAAATGGTTTGTCATTGCCAACGCTATTGCCATGAGTGGAAGTGCTTATGGAATTCTCTTGCTTAATCCCTTGTCTCAGGCTCTGATAGATAATTTTGGCTGGCAGAACGCATTTATCGTTCTTTCAGGAATTCAACTACAGATGTGCTTGTGCGCTCTTCTGTTTAAAAATCCGATGCATAGCATCAACTCATCACCAACGACCAAGAAAACTGACGAACCTTACCGTATAAATGATCCCAATATTCCTGTACAAAATGATCAGTGTCAGAAAACGATTTTTTCATGTCAAGGAATCTTTGTTAGCATTTTCAATATGTTCGACTGTAATTTGTTAATTCAACATAAAGCTTTTCTATTATTTGTGTTTGTAATTTTTTGTGGGGTTGGTGCAGGTTATGAGGGTTTGCCAGCATATATATTTATGCAAACTGAATTTCTTCAGCTGGCGTCATCAATGGAGATATCACTTTTAGTGTCTATATTTGGTGCGTTTAATTTAGTAGGCAGAATTGCAACAATGCCACTCATAGCTAGAAAGAATAGAATTTTTACAAGTGCCCGTGTTTTCGGATTTAGCATGTTTCTGGCAGGCGTGGCGACTATTATTAGTGTGTTAATTGAAACATACGTCCTTTTTGCGCTCTATACAAGTTTTCTTGGTTTATGTTGTGGACTGTTATTTCCCTGTATGTCACTGCTAACAGCTGAATATCTTAGCGCTGAGAAAGTAACTGCTGGTATGAGTATTATGTTTGTCTGGAATGGTGCTGGAAGTCTGATAGGTCCAAACGTTGCAGGTACGCTTTTGATTTTTCATTCCTTTTTCTACCTTAAATTTTAGCTTATAATATTTATACATGCATGCCTCTACTACAAAGTAATTTAATTGTCAGAAATTTTCTCAGGCGATAAAATGTTTTTATATTTTAAAAAGTCGGCAATGAAATACTATTAATATGTAACAAAGATTCAGAGAGAGATGTGAGAACAAGGTTTTGTGTGATATTAACCACAGACTTCTCTTTTACAGGTTTGTTGTATGATATCTCTGGTAACTATGACAACTCCTTTTATTGGTATGGTACTGCGATGGCTGTTGCTGGACTAGCCTTTCTCATCATAGAACCCTACTTGATATCAAGTGACCAGAACTCAGTGGAGGACGAGCATTCAATCGAAATTATTCATAAAACAGTCGCGAAGAACACATATAAGACAATGGAAGAATAATCACTTGGTAATCCTAGGATTGCTAGGAAAATGAACGAAAATAAAATAATTAAAAAAATACTAAATTTCCCGTTCTACATGAAATAAATGCTTTTTGTGTTTTAATTTGATTCGTAGCGAGTATATTTGTTAGCATGTCTGGTAGCATATATGACAGAATATATTATATTGTGTATAATATATCATATAATCTGTAACAATATGACATATTCGCATGATATATATATAAAATTATATATATATATATATAGTGCTCGCGACATCTGTATACTTCGATATATATATATATATATATATATATATATATATATATATATATAATCAAAATAGTGCAACCTGCGAAACTTAATTGGCCACGACGTTGATGTTTTAATCAATGTATATTACCGATTTTACAAAATTAATACAGCAGCATGCACTGGATTTATTCTTGTATACATTTCTTTACTTTATTGCCAATTCCAAATATAAGCATAAGTATACAAGGTATACAAAGTGTACAATGACGAGGAAAAAGGCAAGTTGGAGCCAGGAATAATAGCTCAGAGCTAATCGAGCCTGGCCCCATTTTCATGAAATTTACATTGCAATATTTGTTTTAAAGGGCTAATTATGTCAATTGTTAATCAAAATTCTATATTTGAAATGAAAAAAAAAAAGATAAACATTCACACATCTTGGTATTCACTTAAGAGATGCTGTCTTAATGAGTTTATAAATAAATCTCTTGTTGCACTTTGTTTGACAATATTGGGTAGGCTGTTCCAGACTTTGGCACCCATATATGAAATTGCAAACTGTCCTGCAGTTGTACGTACTTTCGGTATAGGCAAGTTTTGACCTAGTTTAAATCGAGTGTCATAGCAATGATCAGCTAATCTAAAGTAATCACTCAAATTATGTGGTATATTTTTATGATGCAAATCAAACATGAATTTTCCCAGAAGTAATTTATGAAGTTTATAGACATCCAGTATACCTAGTCTAAAGAATAAAGGTGCAGTAGATTCTCGAAATCTTGAAAACGTAATTATTCGTACCAGCATTTTTTGGGTGATAAAAATCTAATGTAAATATGATGGATATGTACTTCCCCATACCTCAAGACCATACATAATATTTGATTCAATAAAAGTTTTGTAGAGCAGTACTAGAATTTGCTGTGGTACATAGTTTCTTAGCCTAAATATGATTCCTACTTTTTTTCTTATACTATTATTTATCTCATTAATATGAAATTTCCATGTCAAATGTTTATCAAAAACAACCCCAACAAAAGATGCTTGTAGAACTTCTTCTATGATAACATTCTTTACAGATAAATTGCCTTGTAGTGTTACAGAGTTACGATTGCTGTGAAAAAGTATATACTTTGTTTTACTTATATTAACTGTCAGCTTATTGGCATCGCACCATTGAACAACGTCTTGTAAATGTACATCCACAAAAGAAAGATTTACAGAGCGTGTTTCACGTGAAAAAGTGTGGAAAAGGTTGGAATCGTCGGCAAAAAGCCTAAAGTCAAAAAATTTTGAAGAATTAGGAAGATCATTTATGTACATCAAAAATAGTGCAGGGCCAAGTACAGAGCCCTGGGGTACTCCACATGTAATTGGTAAATGTTGAGACATACATCCGTCAACAAAAACATACTGTGACCTGTTATTTAAGTAGTCTGTAAACCACAGTAGTGGAATTCCCCTGACACCATAATGATGAAGTTTTGAGAGAAGAATAGAATGATCTATGGTATCGAATGCCTTGGCGAAATCAATAAAAATCCCAATGGTAGAATTCCCTTGGTCGACTTGTTCAAGTAAATTATTCATTAAACTAATAAGAGAAAGTTTGGCACTATATTTTTCTCGGAAACCATACTGATGCTTATAGAAAACACCGTGATTATTCAAATAGCCAACCAATCGGTTATTCACAGTTTGTTCAAGAATTTTACTTATGAGCGGCAATACCGAGATTGGACGATAGTTTCCCGGTATGTCCCTCGAACCCTTTTTAAAGATAGGAACCACTCTTGCTATTTTTAATGCATCAGGAAACTTACAATGTTTAAAAGAAAGATTAAAAATATAACAAAGAGGTTGTGCAATATACTCTGCTGCATGGAGAATAAGTTTTGCAGGTAAGTCGTCATAACCGGTTGCCTTCTTCACATCAATACTTGTCAACAAATTAACAATTTCCGTTTCTGTTGTGGGATACAAAAAGAACGAATTTTCTAGGGGATTTGACAGATAATCTGCAAAGGAAGTGTGAGGAGTATGTATTTTTCTGGCAAGATCCGGTCCAACGCTAGTGAAAAACTTATTGAACCCATTAAGAATTTCATTTTTTGTACTGTAAGTAACTGTATTTTCATTATCGCCTGCAGAACATGATAAATGTTCTGGTAGAGACATACCAGGTTTCCTGTTACGTTTACCAAGTAATTCATTGATGATCTTCCATGTTCTTGTGGAATTTTTACTATTTTCAATAAACAAGGACTCGTAATAATTACGCTTGGCAACTCTTAGCACGGTTGTCAAGATATTTCTGAATTTTTTATACTTGACCACAGTTCTAGCTTCGTAATTCGAATGCACCATATCAGCAAATAAGATGTGTTTCCTGTGCATTGAATTTGTGATGGAACGGGTAATCCATGGTTTGCGTTTCATGACATTTTTTACAGATCGTGAGCAAACAGGTGCATGTCTATTACAGTAATAGTTAAAGGTTGAATAAAAACAGTTATATGCATCATTAACATCTGTACATGAATAAACATCGTTCCATGATTGCTGTGATAAATCATGTTTGAAATCTTCCAATCTGAAATGTTTGTAATCCCTGTAAAAAATTTTGCCATATACACTTCCATTTGAAAACAAATTATTGAATATAGCAAAGACTGGCAGGTGGTCTGAAATATCACAAGCAATTGTACCTGTATAAATGGAACACTTATTTATGTTTGTATAAATATGGTCTATAAGGGTTTGTGAAACATTTGTGACTCGAGTCGGGTTTGATACCAACTGCTTCATATTTAAACATCTCTGTACAGTGTCAAAGTGGTCTTCTACAATATCATCTCCTTTTGACAGGTCAATATTGAAATCGCCAAGAAGTATGCACTGCTTCCTATCAAGTTTGATATCTTTTAGGACCTCTAAAAGACTATTTCTAAATTCTTGTACACTTGTATTTGGCTTCCTGTACAGTATTCCTATGACAAATGTTTGTTTTCTATCGATTACTTCTAGCCAAAGAGATTCTGAATGTACTACATTACATGATATTACTTTGTACTTAACAGAGTTGTGGATATAGGCGGTAACACCGCCACCCCTTCCGACTTCACGACAATTTAACTCTAATGAATATGAGTCCAAATTAAACAAATTACTACAACCTACGTTCCAGATTTCGGACACTCCAATGATTTTGAACTTTTCATGCAAAATATCGTCATACATCACAGCAAAATCATCAAAATTCTTTTTTAATGAACGAACATTTACATGGGACACTGTGAACGAATTTTTCATGAAAGGGTTGTACACGTTGATGAATTCAGAAGGCGGGATGGCACCACTGGTACAGGTGACATCAAATAAATCTGTGTTTACAGGAAATTCCATGAAAAGATATTTATAGAGATGTTGATATAAAGCTCAGTCGAATACAATTTACACAATCTTTGCAAGGTCCGCTTCATTGCGGATGACAATAGGTCGTGAGCCTTGTTCTTTTCTGACATATATACTGCCATTGAACGTCCACAGGAATCTGTACTTATGAGATTTGCGCTTTTCATTGGCATGTCGCATCAGGCTTCGTCTGAAGGGTGTCAAGTTCTCATTTACATATATATTGTTCTTTGTTGCAAACCCCAGTTACATGCTCCCAGTTACACAATTCACCACGGCCACTCAACGCACGTCAGATAAAGAAACATAAACAAATCAACGCACTTTGCAATACCAATGCCATGTGTTTCTTCTTTATTCCCGATGAATTGCAATGTTGCTGGTGTTTAAATACATAGTATACTTGGTTTACTATTCATAAAACGTCATTTATTAAATATTGGCAATCACTCAGTAGAAGATATACTGAGAGTCACATCATTATAATGGAAACATGACCCTAACAATGAGATAGTATGAACCCTAGTAATGAACTGTTTCGCTATCTAGTGAGGGTTGTGTTTCTATGTCTTCCGACTGTGTCGTAAGATACGCTTCAGTTGGGTACAGTTGACCCAGACAGAAGAAGGCTGTTGGTATGACTGGTCCTTCCAAGTTAGACAATTGTGTATACTAAGTCTTTTAGTTGGTTGTGCTGGCAAATATGTAATGTTTGTATTTGGTGTATATCAATCGGCTGTTTTGTCACCACCATTTTCAGTTTGACACCTCCCAAACGTTTCTTGTAAACTTCCACTTAGTTTATCGTGCTTACGTCTGTTTCCACCATCTTTTATTCCTAATATTATTTGGTCAGTTTCTGCATACCTTCGTCCCCACCAGCATCTACTGAAGTAGTCTGCATGTCTTCAAAATCTCATGTTATCATACATGTGTTCTATAATACGACCAAATTGGTTTTATTGTACCGTCACTCCTTCATGATATCTTATATTGTAAGTAAAATGGTCCAACTTCATTTGCATTACACCGCCACAGCTAAACAATGCTTCTGAAATCTCTAATCATATTTTCAGAGTTTTATCCTTTCAAGTCTCTAAAAATGCAAACACACTATGATAATCAAGTTTACTCTTAGTATATAAACTGCTGCAATCACCTGACTTTTTACATTATATCTCTGTACTGACTTTATATCACCGTTTCAACATTATTGCAATCCAATGCGCATGTTCTTAAAGTGGGAAGACGAGCGAATGGTGAGAAAGGGGTCCGTGAGCACTATCACGTGACAGTACGTCTCGACTTTTGATTTTATGTGGTTATCATGCTATGACAATTTGTGCCTCATGAAGACGATGGGATTCGATTAACATTAAAATTTCCTTCACATTCAAATAATTCAGACATTCCTTAACAAAGCGATCTTTAAAAATGTCATTACTACATTTAGTAATGGTCACTGAAGAGGATACAACATAGTATTATATAAACAATATTGGAAAACTGTAGAGGCGGCATTTTTCTTGCGGATTATTAGGGAGACATCATTTATCAGCATCGTCTAAGGTAAATAAATAATTTCCCAGGCCTAATAAACAAATAGAAAATGAAAAGTACATCTGTCATCATCTTGAACATATGACAAAACAGCATGTTCTTGTGCATTTTAAATTCCAGTGGATAGAATGATATTACCTTGGTCGCCCGATAGCGTAACCGAATATACAGCAACATTCATAGGGATAAAGGCATAACTATTGAAGGCTACGATTTTTTGATGCGTTACAAAAATTTTATGATTGAAACGATGTGTTGAGTTTCCTCAAAATATGGTAGATTATACATGCTACTAAGTCAATATGGTAGATGAGACATGCTACTATGTGTTAGAATGCTACATGAACATATTATTAGCCAGATGTGAACTGAATGTGCTTACGTGTTTTACAACAGGCTCACAGAACAATCAAATATCTGTTATATCATTATATGAAGCAGGTTTGATCAACTTTCATAGAGTTAAGGTTCCAAGACAAGAAATTGACCTAAGCTAACAATTCTCTAGTGGTTAATGAGCTCAGCACCCCGGTAAATTATATATTTTTGAAAAGCCTAGATATAGGGAAACATTTTGGTTACAATAGTGTCACTATTATTTACATAACTATAATGTAACAGGTAATTTGCATAACCTTTCAAAAATTGGTTTTCCCTATATTTTGTTTCTATGCTTTGAGATATGTGGTTGAACTTTGTGTGAGTGCAAGCTGTGTTTAGGATCTTTCATAATCAAACTAGCAATGTACAACCATAGTTGCAATTCATTGGGCCGTGCCCAGCTTTTTCTGCCATGTTCGTTGTATAGCGCTGGGCGGTTGTTGTGTAGCGCTGTACGGGTCGGCGCTGCGCTACACAGCCAACAAGGCAGAAAAAAGCCGGCGCACAGCCCTTCGGCTACAACTATTGCAGCTTCATGTAACTTTAACCGATCCGACCGTGAAAATCAAACACACAACTTCGTCAGACAGTCCTCCCTTGGGATTGCGCCGGGTTTCCGGCTTCTCAGAGGACGCTTTCTTAACCCCGGTCGCGGTCGTACCGTAAAAATTGTATTACGCCAACGATGCTATATTACGAGTGGTTATAATTTCAGTTATTTAAACGTACCAGGTGGTGATATACCTAATTCTTAGTTATATGATATTGTATCATATGCCTAGCTACCGTTTAGAAATTGAGTGTCATTATTCTAAACGTTTCTTGCATACGCAAATATTTATTTGCATCTCAAAAATAGGCGTTGTATGGTCCTCATCACATAATGAAAAGTCCACAGCACAACATGATGAATCCACATCACAATATAAAGAATGCCCATCACCATATAAAGAGTGCTCATCATAATATAACGAAGGCGCATCACAATATAAAGAATGCGCGTCACAATATAAGGAATGGCCATCACAATATGAGGAATACACATCACAATATGAGGAATACACATTACAATATAACAAATGCCGGTCGCAAAATAAAAAATGCCCATTATAATTTTTAAAATGTCCATCACAACATAACAAATGTTCATTATAATATTACAAGTACCCATCACCATATAACAAATGTGCATCACTATGTAACAAACCCGCATAACGGCATAAAAAATGCGCATTACCATATAACAAGTACCGATCACTATATAACAAATGCCCATCACTATATAACAAATGCCCATCACTATATAACAAGTGCACATCACCATATAACGAATGCTCATCACCATATAACAAATGTGCATCACCATATAAAAAATGCGCATCACCATATAACAAATGTGCATCACTATATAACAAATGTGCATCACTATATAACAAATGGGCATCACTATATAACGAATGTGCATCACTATATAACAAATGCGCATCACCATATAACAAATGCACATCACTATATAAAAAATGTGCATCACTATATAACAAATGTGCATCACTATATAACAAATGGGCATCACTATATAACGAATGTGCATCACTATATAACAAATGCGCATCACTATATAACAAGTGCACATCACTATATAACGAATGCGCATCACCATATAACGAATGCGCATCACCATATAAAAAATGCGCATCACCATATAACAAATGTGCATCACTATATAACAAATGGGCATCACTATATAACGAATGTGCATCACTATATAACAAATGCGCATTAAATAACCATTTTACTTCACTTAAGACAGCTACGGCTAGCAATAATCAAACTAGCAATGTACAACCATAATGATGAGGCAGAAATAAAGTCTTATTACATACGTTTGATAAAAAAAAATTCACAGTTCAGAAACTACTTAAGCAAATAAATGAACTGGTCAAAGTAAAGCACTACTCATCATTTTTGTGAAACATTTTATGCACTGTGACAGATAGCTGTACACCCATGCAAATCTTCTATAAAGAAGGTTATCCCCGGGACATGTAGCCTTTTACAGACTTATATTAGCTCAATCCCCGACATTTCCCTCAATGGCAGAGAGCAAATATTGCAGCGATAAACATCAAAACGAAACCCTCCTGATATCCTTGCTACAATACTCTTATTTCACAGCCCTTAAAAACTATCTACTGTTGATTGACCAATCAGAGTGCTCAATTCAGGGTGTTTTATTTACTCGTAAAAGCCCTGGTCACCAAATTCCAGAAACGAATGACAGCGCCGTAGTAAAGTACTGTCCAATCAAAAGTGAACATGTCATATTCTGTAGACATCTGGTACGTTTTAATATTCAAATTTGCTAACACAGCGGAAACCAGCTGCAACACAAAATCTGCTGTGCCCTAGGGCATTTACATAATGTGCCCCAGGGCATTTATAGGATGTTCCATTACATTGGAAGGCTATTTCACAAATAAAAGTTTTAATTCATATCCTAAACATGTTACATTGACAAAGGGGACGGTTGACGTAAACACATTGAAAACGAAAATATATCAGTTAGGGGCGATAGTTTTTAAGTCGGATAAAACCCTCGTACTCGGGCTCTTCTGGTATATAAAGTACAACCCTACGATAAAATGTCTCGGCCTGCGGCCTCGACATTTTATCGTTGGGTTGGACTTTATATACCAGAAGAGCCCTCGTACTCAGGCTTTATCCTATACTTATGAAGATATCAGACGACTTTTATACCCGTGCTGTAAAGTCCTGACATCCAGACTTTTATGCATACATCAGTCTAAATAAATTAAAATTCAAATGTATCGGCGAGAATAGGGCGGAATAGGGTTATTGCTCTGAGATGACAATATTATTTCAGTGAATTTCTGAATCGTAATTATCAACAATAATTGGGCCTCACAATATTCGATTAGCTTTTGCTAGTGAGGCATATTGTTCCCTGGTATTGCTAAATGAACGATTTCAATTTACGATAATGAAAGCATTTAATTTGCTTGAACTTTTGCTGGTCAATAGAGGTATAAATGATATGAGATGGAAATTGCTGACTTACTTCTAGGAAGTAACGAAAATATATGTTCCGCTCGTACCTAATTGTTAGACATTTAATGCTGCTCCATACCTGATGGTAGATAATATAGGGCGCCTACATCATCTTTAGAGTCTGTTGACTTGAAGTTGTCATGAAGACACCGTCAGATATGACAAGAAGCGTTATTTCATCAAAAGACGGCGATCTTTACAGTTGGTTTGTTGTGTTCGGATCGTTTATATGTGTCATGTTTGTTTTGGGTGTGTATCCAGCGGTCGGCCCATTACTCGCTGCTATTCAAGACGATTTCAACTTGAGTGCCACACAAACATCGTGGATTCTCTCTTCCCAATTAACTGCACAGATGCTATTGAGTAAGTCACGTGTTCAAGTTGCTGATTTCCGCATATAATTGATTTATATTGGCCATATAAACATATGACATGTCTATTAACTTCGACAACTCTCTCCGATTTGCTTCGCACGTTTTCGTGGCATGTACATCGTAATTCATAGATCTAAGACTTGGAATCCCATTCAAAACAACGCACCACGCTTGTTAAAAGACTAGGCCATGTGTGTATTTATGTCATAATAAATTTAGAATAGCGTATTAATATTAGATTAATTTTTTCATATTCTGTCAGCACCACTTTTGCCACTATATACACCTGTTTGTATGCATTTTTGCAGGACCTTTTGTTGAGATGCTAGTAGTAAATTTCGTTATTTGTAGTAAATTTTGATTCTTCGGTTCCATCTAAATGTCTCGTTTCCTCAGCTGCATTTATATAATGACAAATATAGGTGACCCCCACAATAACATTTCTGCACACTGTAATAAAAAGTGTCCTGACGATTATAAGGTATTGAGCTGTACATTAAAAACAGAGCAGAAAATATTCTCCAGTACAGGAACAAAAATCAACTGTGGAAAGCCTGTCCGTTAAAGTTGATAAACCCGATAAAATGGCACTGTAAAATGACACGTTATTGTAGCTCCGGAAAGTTGTGCTTTTCATGGGAAAGTTAGCGTGGAGAATCTGGCAATAATTTACTAACAGTTACACTCAATTTCATAAAAAGATGACACTGCAAAAGATATACTGTTAGACTTATTTTGTCTCCTATGATACAGGTCCCATATCAAACGTGACCACTGCAAAATTTGGATATCGTGTTACCGTGTTTGCTGGAGCTGTTTTGAGTGCCCTTGGTTCACTATTCGGCTCATTTGCAGGAAGTGCCATTCTCCTTTATTTAACCATAGGTTTTCTTACAGGTATGTCTTGTGACACCCTTAAGTGTTAATTTTGGTAGGAGCAGCAATAGCACCTGTTAACTATGGTATTTGTATGAACCTCTGCTTTTTCAACAAAAATGAATTGCAGACAAAACGCATCTAAAATAGTGATTTACGAGGGATGTTCCTATCAATAATAAACAACTGTTAAAACCCCACTGGCTGTAACTCTTGAAATATTTTACCTCAAAATATCTTCATATCCTCTCCTAGTTTTCTCTGAATTCTACCCTCCGAAGGGATATGGACTTCTCTGCATTGGGAAATCATTCTTTTGTGAAACATTTAACAGGTAGATTTTGATTTCCCGCCATTCTCAAAAATTGGTAATATTACAAAGGAAACAGAACATATAATGTCACAGTTGAAAACATTCACCCCTATATATGCATTACATTGGACTCTGTGAAGTTTATGTGAAGATTTCAGTGCAGATATGCACAGTATCCACGTTGTTTGCTTTTCTGCGTGGGGCTGCGATTTAATGTTTGGGTAAACGTTTAAACGCAGAGAATTGTATATACAGTCAAAGCGGGTAGTTAATAATAAGTGTATACACACACCTAAACTAGTACACTTTCAAAAACTTATTTTAGCTTGTAAAATCATAAAAATAACGCTAAAGGATACAGCTGGTCGGGCTTTAAGATCTCTTATGTCTTTTCAAACCTGGCACTCGATCGTTTATCGCACACTCCTAATCAATGTTTTCCAAACGTTTACGGCTTATGACATTACTGCTTTTTGTAAAACATCCAGGTGGCCAATGATTTTTAGGAAGTTTTTTTTTTTGTAATTTTTGTTGTTCGGTCCACAAACGTTATTCCGTGGCACTCCTCACGACACATTTCTGCGTCATTCTAACCTTTCTGAACACATAACCATTACATTAAAAACGTAACCTGGTGTTTTCAATTTGTGTCTTACATGACGTGTGAAAACGACATTTCAGTTTCTACAAGTTAAATAGGTTGTTACCTAAGGCATGTTCCTAAAATGCTCTGAAGTAGTGTTTGGCAATGTGAAAAAACAAACATTTTCAAATTGCACCGGTTATTCAAAACTTCGAAGAAACAAATTAGAAAATGTTGCCATGCTGTGATAAACGTCAGAAATGATGACACGAAAGTAAGAGACTAATGATATGAAAGAATTTTTTCGCCATTTATAAAATGCACATTGAAAAGAACGTTCATATAACCAGGAGACGTGGATGAAACATTTAATTATGAAATTAAATTTATAGATAAATGAAAAATATGAAAAGATTAAAATTTAACATCTTTTGTATTATTTAATTTTATCTTAAAACATTACAGGATTAGGAAACGCTCTTATCACGAGTCCATCTATTGGCATCGTTGCTCTATACTTCAATAAATGGTACGTCATTGCCAACGCTATCATGATGAGCGGCGGCGGTTTTGGAATTCTCGTCTTCACCCCCATATTTCAAACACTCATAGACAAATATGGATGGAGAAACGCACTCATCGTGCTTTCCGGAATGCAACTACAAATGTGCCTCAGCGCGTTATTGTTTGATGAACCCGCATCTGTCGTCAATTCATCAGAATCAAACACGAGAACTGAACCCACATCTGTCACCAATTCATCAGAATCAACGACGAGAACAGCAGTGGCTATCAATAAAAAAGACTGTGTTAATCCTGCAGAGAATAACACCAAACCATATGCAAATATATTCCAGGGCATCATCAATATCTTCTACTTCAATTTATTAATTGAGTCCAAACCTTTTCTATTATTTTGTATTGTATCATTGCTTGGCGTTGGTATTGGAGTTTTTGGTTTGCCAGCATTCATATTTCTGCAAGCTGAATTCCTTAAGCTGGCGTCACTACTAGAAATTTCTCTTTTGGTTTCTGTATTGGGTGCCTCTAATGTAATTGGAAGATTATGCACTATTCCGCTGCTTGGTACGAATCTCAAATTTTTCACAAATTTCAATGTTTTTGGATTATCTATGATTTTGGCAGGCATAACAACTATGTTGAGTGTTTTCATCGACGCGTTTGTACTATTTGCCTGCTATGTAAGCCTTGTAGGTGCATTTTATGGAATTTTTTCTTCCTGTACGCCACTATTGACGGCCGATTATCTTGGCGCCAAGAAAGTAACTGCTGGTACATCTATTCTGTGTGTCTGTTTCGGTATCGGTAGCCTGATTGGTCCAACTGTCGCAGGTAACATTTTGATCTTTTCGATGTCAAGTTTATTTGATAATGCAGTCGCGAAAATCACATGTACATTGACGGACATGGGTGAAAATTCATATTGCATTTGGCCATGTGTATGTATGGATATAAGCGATATTTCAATATTACAGTTTGCTGTTGCAATTCGAGAGAAGCTAATGTTACAGTACTTGCTATCGTTTCCATTGATGAAATTAGTCGGTATGTCAAAACAGTGAAGCAGGAGTAGTGAATGTTTCCGATGATAATCTGAGTCAAAATCCATTGATTCTACATCTGACCAGATCGTATCACCAATACAACTCGCGTACACATACCAAAGCTGGTTCACCTTGTTGAATGGGACGTCCACGCCCCTTCTGGTCTGATGATTCAAAATGGGTGCGAACAATGAGACGCCCAATCTATGATAATCTATGATAAGTCAGTGTTGAGGACGTATGGAAGGTGGGAATAATCTTTAGAGTAACAGTTTTTGCGAGTGTACATTAAATGGTTTATGATTCAAAAGGCATCCACTTTTGCATTTGAACTGCAAACGTTTAATGCCATCATTGTGGATAAGATTATCATAAAGTAATGAAGACGTTAATGGAATTAACGTCAAGGTGCTGAATTTCGTCATACAGCGGATAAACAGTTTCATTCGTCGTCAAGAACAACACCTAGAAATGACGTTAGCGAAATTGACTGCCAGTTCTATAATCCCCTAATCACAGATTAACAGAGCGATATTGACTAGATGAGTATGTTATTTTGAACAAAGAAACAAATCCCTTAAAAACTCTTAGGCACCTACGAGTAAACAGAAACAATATGATTGACATCTTATCGTATAAAAGACAGCCTTGAGGCCCAGGGGGGAAGGAAAAGGTTACTAGACCTTGACATTTGACGTCATTAATTTTTCCAGTGTTCACTTTGACATTGAACGATTACAGCAACATTTATTTTTTTTAATGACTGAAGATCCTCTCATTAAGTCTCGTACAGTAACTTTAACTGATATGATATCAAGAATTATTCAGGGCGATGTGTTAGCCGTTTGTGTGGGAGTACTGTAGGAATGATTTTGTTGAAATAAAAAAGAACTTGATGCACACATCTCAAAGTTGTGTATTGCAAAAGGTAGCACTGTATTTGAAGTCTAACGAGATACTTTTCATCTACAGGTTTGTTGTATGATATCTCTGGTAACTATGACAACTCCTTCTACTGGTATGGTACATGTATGGCTGTTTCTGGACTAGCCTTTCTCACTATAGAACCGTGTTTGACAAAAGCCAATAATAAACCAGATGAGGCGCAATTGATCAAAATGGACGATCTAGAAACATCGACTTCGTATGAGACAATGAAATCACATTAACTCACAAAGGGAGAATAATCGATGCATTGACATTATACTTTTAAAAAGTATATTTCCCTCCATAAAAATCACGTTATTTTGAAGGGAAATTATAATTTAAATGACGATCAAACTCTCACTCGGTGTAATACTGAAATTATCAAAGCCAGATCACAAAGCTCGGTAAAATATCGAACTCATTCTGCAATTGTGAAGGACTTGGGCCATCGCCTTTATTTACAAACAGTGGAGGGATTAGTCTGTTGTTCGTGCCATCATTAATACGCTTACTGCTTATACAGATATCGACATGTTATTAAAAATGATACTATTTCTGGTCTTCTAATGTAAATTTCATTACCAGTGTACGAAACGGAAAATTTATTTGATCACACAAAGCGATGAGTAGCAAATTGGGGCAGACTCCTATTTATTTCTAATTGATTCAGTTTCCCCCAAAAATGCGATGGGGTTTTTTTACTATATTTTATTTAATATGTCCTCAGTATTTTCTTCAGAATGATGCTACTTCCTCATAATGTTAATCTCCATCAGTGATTTTTTAGTTTCAGTAGAGGTTCAGCCCTCCTTAACTAAAATAATTTGTCTATGGTCCTTGATATATATCTTGAGATTTGAACTTTATAGAAGGTGACAACATCATCAACAATGGAGTCATTATCGCTTGCAGATTATCTGAGTCTTTAAAATATTTCACAATGTTTTTTTTTTACTTTACATTTACTTCTCCATTCTGCGTCTTAAATACGAGAAGCAAAACGCCCCGGCGGCAAAGGAAAACATTACATTTATAATTGTTGATCAACACTAATTTACGGATATATTTCAGTAATACATCTAAAATGCAACGAACGAGATTAGAAACTGTGGTGGCGTTATTGAAAGTTCAAGTCTGTATAGCTGAACGACTTGCCATGGTTTGATCCCCAAATCTGTACAGCTTAACGATTTTATGAATATTGAATGCCAACAGAAGTTTGAAAACCTTTCATCGGCTGAAACCAGTTTTGGTTTGAATTTTCACAAATAACATTTCATCATATCCTTCCTTGCCATCAATATATGTAAAGCTCGCGAATTGAGTTTTTATTCCCATCAAGGGGATGAATATTGTACAGTGTCCTCGAAGTGTAATTGACACATCCTCCCATACAATAACAATACGTACGAAGTCGGCAAGTTCAAAACATCATTGTGTAAACACATTGTCTCCCATATCATTGCAACAAAGCTCATTTAATATTAATGGCTAATTTACAGATTATTGTAAAACATAAAACAATCATTTTCCGTCAGTGTTTTAACAAGTGTTTCTTTGGCCTTCATAATATTTGCAAGTTATATTTAGTAAGTCAACCATAATAAATCGGATTGGTTAATTATAAAGTATTCCCCTGTATTTGATTGACAGAGCGTGCATGTCATGTCATGGTAGCTTTACTCATTAAAAATCATTTGAATGGCATATTTTATATAGCACACTGTATTCTTCCGTCTCAGAGTAAGTTGTTTGGTGATTACAGTGGGTTGCAATTCGGTGTCAAAACTCTGTGGTGGAGACAGACACATTATGTACAGTATAAACCATTAGCTCTGGTATCACAACACATTTCAAGATCACCTGACCATTGATTGATTACAGTAAACCAGCACAGGGCAACTGTGTCTGGACCAATAGCTGAACAGTCTGCTACAATGTAGCTGTTATTAGTTACAATTACAGCTGAAAGTTAGAAGACGTTTTCTCAGCTAAAAAGTGTCTAACAGTGTTGTGGCCCCGAACCGAAACCTACTGTATAGCCCCGAACTGGACGTGAAATGCACTTTGAATACAGAAGAAGACATGGATTCAAACGATGATTTGATGACAGTTTTAACAATGGGCACAATATAAGGTCATCAATATAAGGTCATGAAGGGGTTAAATAGCTAATTTATTACAGACCTACATGTAAGTATCCAGCGCTCCCGGGGTAAGGAGAAGCAAAGTGAGCTACGGTAAAAGTGCTAGATCAAGGACATGCTCCCTAGTGGAATACTCTGGCAACAACACCATTGTGCTACCTGAAGGATACTTTACTCTATAGTTACGAATTATAATACAAAACAGTATATTTATGAAATACTTCCTTATTGCTAATTGACATAAAAAACCAAAATCATTGAACATTTTTATTTATATTCCAGTCTTTGTGTTTATATATCCAGATATGTGTTTTTACATCTCTTTCCTGAAAAGGGTCAAATATCAATAGCAGTTATTCAAAAGCACGGGGGGGGGGGGGCATTTCCATGTAAGCAAGGTTTCAGTTTATCATATAGCTTGCACCTTATCTCAGCCAAAGGCTGATAGGAATTGTTCATTGCCCTAAGTGAGCTCAATTTACTAGAAGACAAGCCTGTATAGAATTGCCAGGGCAAGATGTTCATGTGACAGATGATTATACTTTTATTCAGATTTACAGTGAAATGGGCTTCGTAGAATAAAATCGTGCAGAGAATCATTTTTATTTCAATGTCTATTTTTGAACATTGGAACTGCTTTTTGACGGGATGGATACTTATGAAAATCAGTGATTCCCCTCTGTGCTGCTTTAATTTTAAGGTGATCCCCCGAACCACCCCGGCAGTAATAACTGTACGCTCCCTTAGTTATAACAACAGCTAACGTCTAGGGGCTTTCTAGAAAAACAAACTTTGAAGAATTCATAGTTTCGAAGCAGATCAACCTACCGTAACTTTACCTTGTAGGGGCTACACATTGTTCTGTTCGGAGAAACGAGTGACCATAATACTTCGTAGATATGCATACTTCTCTCAATATTTTTATTGGGATTGCAATCAGCCCAAAGTCAGTAAACTCTCTGTTTTGCGTCTTCTGACGCACTTATTCGGCAATATCCTACCGCATGATTTTTACAAAGTTTATGGCTGCCATATTCAAACCATGTATAGGACCATACGATGTAACTTAAAACCGTACCCTCAAGAAACATCGCCTTGGTTAACCAATGTTCACGAAGTACTGTCTCATTTCTTAAATTGAGAAGGCAAAGTGAGTCCGTGTTGAAATTTCTGTGCGCTCTTAACAGCTTATCCACTTATCTATCAAAACTCTCATTTGACGCACAACAGAAACTTTACTGGACGCCTCACGGTTATTTGTGGATTGTCATGTGTATACATGTATTCAGTCGTATTCAGAATAAAGTACACAGACAACGCTGTCTAAAAGAAGCACAGCTTGTATTCAGGATATTTTTTGTACATGTCATCTCTGAAAACGAAATATTGAAATTAAATATTAAAAGCAAACACAAACAATTCCTATCAAACCTGAAGTTTATTTCATGAACACTTTGCATTTGTGCTGTGTACTGCAGTGTTGCCGCCAGGACGCGCCCTTGCGACAATGTCCCCAAAACGGAACCTGTTTTCTCACATTCCTGGCCGCTGGGAGTGCGGGATCGAGAGTGTGGGATAAATCGATCCCACACTCTCAGAAACCGTCCCACACTCTGCAGTAAATATTACACGACCTCTGATTGGATGATAAGCAGTCTGTTTTGTTCCACGCGCAAAATGTTATCCAATGGCACGACGAGTAACACACGGACTAGAACTACAAAGTAAGCAGGTCAAAGTACAGCGGCAGACGACAGAGTTGTCACGATTTTTGATAATATTGTACGTGTCCAATATGAATTTAACGCATTTTGTGGTCATGTGAGAAAAAGAATCTCACACACCAAGGACCTGGGATCAGATTTCTCACACTCGTTGGGGATATTTTGTCTCACACTCGCCTGCGGCTCGTGTGAGACAAAATATCCCCAACTCGTGTGAGAAATCTGATCCCAGGTCCTTGGGGGTGTGAGATTCTATTAGTCCCACACTCTTGCGTACTGAGGGTCACCTTGGGCGCACTCGTGTGAGTCGACTGTGATGGGTGTAGTCTACAAGTAATATCTGTTACTGACGATGATCTTTGTTTTGCATAATTGATTTTGAGGCTTACACAACGTACTTTCGGAGCTAGCTATATGATTACAAGTAGTTAAAACGCTGCACTTGATATCATAATTTGCTTGACTGTAGTCCGTCTGAGCTCTGATTTGCGGCAGATATGGTATACTGCTTCAATTGCCTGAAATTCAAGCATAGCGACGCGGTTCCGGTAGCTTGAAGTTTGTTCAGTGAAACTAATGTATTAAGAAATAATGCAAAATTTGATTGATAACTGCTTGTTGTGTCCAAAATGTACAAAATGTCCCACAAAATATATGGTAGTGGGACACAGTGTCCCCTGATCTAAAATTCCTGGCCGCAACACCTCCTTTGCCGTGTGCATCTCCTTTGTAACCAGGGATATGTCAAAGAGTGCTTCGTTCAGGTCGGTCACCTGAACAGTGAAACTCGAGTTTGTTAACTGCAGCATAAGATGTTTTGGTCCAACACCTTGTAAAAAGTAAATCGCCAAGGTTATGTTTACTCGGATTAGAGTATTGATGTCTCTTTCTTTCAGGGCAAATTACTGTATCGTATCTATCATTCTGTCGTACTGAATATATTCTGCAGCCAAACAAAGGAACATGCAGACTGCATCGTGGTGGCGCTGTATCGTCACCTACTTACTTGTAATTAAAACTGACTGTTCTCTCAGTGCTAACGTTCGGTAGGGGAACATTTGCAGTCATGACAACTATATCGTTATACCAACGAATATCAAAGCTAATAGGGTTTAATTTTCAAAAATATGTGGTCATTTCTTTACAAAGGAATAACGAACACACACTGGCTTGAGAAATTATATCGTAAAAAAAACCCCAAAAGATAAAGAAAGTAGAATATTGTATAGCGTTAAAAAAGTACAAATTGACTTTACACAACAAGAAATGGGGTGGTATTCTAAAAACTCTTTTTCCTATAACCACAATACAGAAAATGTATTACATGTAGTTGGAAATTTTATTCTATAAATTTTTCATATGCATATAGTCTCTTAGACTTCTTGACTGACATTTATTGATATCATTTCAGTGTAGTTTTTGTAATAGACATGTATGTACATTCAAAACAATTGAGATTGTCAACTATTTTGATGACCTCAATAAAAGACTTGTTAAAATGTAATAATAATAAAATTGCAGTTAACAAAATAGGTGCGCATGTGAAGTCCTCAACTAATTGAGCTGGAACTGCCTCGCCCTCATATGAACAAATTTCGTTCTTCCAAAATACACGCCAATCTGAAGTGTTATTTAATACAAATTGAAAATAAGAAGCCATTCGCCGTGTCAAAATAATTGTTAAACCGTATAATTATATAGAATTAGGTCAATGCTAATATGAATAATGGTTACGAATGCAAAAGGCCAAGGAGCTTTATTTTCGCGTCTGACTTTGAGGCACATAATAATCATGATTAGATAAACGCATTCACAATATTTTCGAGATTGAGTATGAAAAAGAGCAAACGTTATATCATGTGAAGATTGTACATGCATCATGTCGATATCAGCGTGTTAAATTTTCATTTTTGACTGAATTTATTCAATAGTTCAATTTCCAGTATATATGTTATGACTTTAAATAACTCGTGCTGAATTTATAAGTGTCATGCAAAGCAGTATAATTCATAAAAAAATTATTAAACAGCAAGAAACTTCTTTATTGTCTATGACTAAGACGTCACAATATATACAGTCATCCTTACTGTGCTAACACTTTAATGCAGTCATTGGTATGGTCAACTACAGCAACGCTGCAGGCAACGTCACTGGTCAGTGCGATACCATGAGGAAAATCCAGGCCATCCTCGTCGCTGTCAATACGGGATAAGAATCTTCCTCTGCTGTCTAACTTTACCACACGTTTGTGGTCAGCATCGCAAACATATACATAACTATCTGCATCTGTCACTATTCCAAGTGGACGCATCAAGATGTCATTAGTTCTGATATTACGAAATGAGTACAGCCATTCACAATCTGCATTGAACACCTGGACACGGCTATTGATCACTTCGGAAACTAATACTTCTCCTTGCCTGTTGATAGCCACATATTCAGGTCCCCTGAATTCTCCCTTCCTGGTGCCATACTTTCCAAAGGATTTGATGTACTGACCATCCTGTGTGAATTTTCTGACACAGTGACTATCCTCCTTGTGTGTGTCGTCGAACTTTTGATCCCAGTCTGTGACATAAACACTGCCATCCAGAGGACTGATACTTATTCCAAAGGCATATTTCAGTTCATTTTGTCCAAAGCATCTGAGTAACTGTCCGTCCTCATCTATCACAACGATCTGATTGTTGCCTGAATCTGACATGAAGTATTCATCATCAGCTAATACTGCTATTTTTTCAGGTACCAATGGATTCTCGAATTGTGTAAACGTGAAACTTAATTTAGTCTTTCCATTCCTATCAGCTATGTGTATCCTGTTGTTAAACTTATCAGCTGTGACGAAGTCTCCGCTTTTATTAATCGTTATCCTTGTAGGCATGTTAAGCTGGCCTTTGCCTATTGTCTTCACCAAACCCTTGATGGAAATCACAAATGGTGATCCTGGTATTGGCTGGTCACCCTGTTCTACGGTAACTTCAAAACTTCCACCAACATCTGCATCAATTCTCAGACTGTGTCTACCATGTCCTTTGTCCACTGCAACTATGTCCTCACACGACCCATCTTCTTTCCACACCTTTGTTTTGATCTCCTTATATGACACAACTGGTTTTCCTCTCCTGTCAGTAATCCTGACCGTTACATTGGCAGATTCACCCCTGACAAGGCTTGTTGGTATGCCCTCAATAGCACACATTGGTGAACTGTCGTATTTAAATTGTTCCACTTCTTTCTTCAATGGTTGTCGTTGTAATAAATCCATAACCTCAATGAGCAACTCAACATTGTCGGGCGACACACAGCCACGCATTTCTAGATAAACGAACACGTCCATTGCAGTTTTCATTTTCTCAGTGTCCTTTTCGTCCAGTAGGTTGCCTGTCAAAAGTAATTTTATCCTGTCTAAGGCTGTATTGTCGAGATGTCGATCCAAGCTATGAAAAAGAGCCCTCAAGGGCGAAATGATGATCTTCGGTGTCGCCATGATGTTCAAGCTCAAGTTGACTTCTAAAAAGTACCCATTCTTATTTCTTCAGAAAGTCAAACACTGGCACCCTACACCACACGCCATGTTGTCTGTTTGAATACTGTCTGTAAGTACATTGCCTCAACAGCTTATTCAACTGTTCTGATAAAAGCAAGTCATAAATAACTTACGTTTTTACAGTATACATCCCTTTATACCACATGTTAGTATTTGTAAACGAAGAATTAAACGGTGGACGTGTAGTCTGAGTCGGCCATCACAACAGAACAAAGGTTTACTAGTCAAGCACAGAGTAAAATGGAATCCATAGTTGTTTTATCCAGCAAATTGATTTCTATACCAGTTTACTTGCAAAGTGGACGCTCTGTGAGGTCATTAGCTGTGTATTGTTGACTAGCTCACTCCTAATAACAGCCTCCGTTAATCCGATCGCGTGTGATAACGTGCATAGGGGTACCAACCTATCTGATTGGGGCGTTGAATATACCGAAACAGTAAGGAAAAAGTGAAAAGAATGCTTTCTTTGGATGAGGGTAAACGCAGTTTCACTGCAGGCCGCATTACTTCGTTTCACTGAGCAGGAACTTTGTCTTCTTCAGGGAATAATAACGCGCCGATGTCTAGGCTGAAACATTTGTGGTGTTTCCGTTGACATGCCTTCAAAAAAACAGGGTGTGTCGCCCGGGTTGGGAGTTTTTTGTTGCTTATTTCAATGGGTGACGACCCCATACAATAAGTTTAAAAATATCTGGTGTGATTTAAAAAACACGAGAAAAGTTCCGGGTCGGGATGTTTTTTATTGAAGTTTTATCTAGCATTATCAGTATGTGCCCTTCTAGCTTCGTTTCTTGTTGAGTCACTTTAGGTGCCAGCTTCATGGTGAAAACAAGTCCGAACACATCAACAAGGGGCTCCAAGTAATAAATTTCACAATGTATCAATAGAGGTTTTACCCTTTGACATGTATCAAACCAAAATATTTGTGAAACTAAGGAGTATGATCATATATGATAACTCTTGGAAGAGAGAAATACAATGAGGTCGGACAAGTATTAACCTCTGAGTCCTAACCTTCAGTAAAGAGTAGTTGTCCGGAATTCAATAAAATTGAAATCAGGGAGCGTTAAGTTATTATGGCCGAGGGTGGTCCGGCAAATCTTGTGCATGAGTAAAATAAGTGAACCCCCCTCCCCTACCAATCGCCCCTAAAATTGATGATCCCCCTTTAGGATGACAAGAAAATCATCAACCCTCCGCCCAACCCCCTCCCCTCTCCCCGTTTGAGTAAGTATTTATCCAATTTTTAATGATAACATTGGCCATTATCGATGCATAGATACAATATAACATCAGTGGAAAATAATATTTTTTCCGAGATCCCGATCTTCTTCCAGTTCTCGTATACACTGTATAATGTGTCTTGGAAGGTTCAAAAGCATTCTTTACACTTGTACTGGTGCCAATTTCATGGATTACAACATCACCATCCTCTACTTCGGCAAAAAGCTCTGGGTTTGATAGGTCACCAGATTGATTGAAAACTCTGTAACAGTAAACCACATTGTCAGCGGGCCTCACTTCCAAGGGACATTGTGCATTTTCACATGATGCAATTCAAGAGGAAAATATGCATTTGGAATTCAATCATGTCATTGAAAATGCCGGAAGAGTAAGGTCATGAAGGGGTCAAATAGCCAATTTACAGGCTATGTATCCACAATTTCCTGGGTAAGGAGAAGCAAAGTGAGCTACGATGAAAGTGCTTGATCAAGGACATGCTCCCTAGTCGAATGCTCTGACCACAATACCATAATGCTCAGGCTGAGGATCCTTTACTGTATAGTATACATATATTTTGTATTTATTTTAAGAGTTATATTTCAAGGTATATTTATGTGTTTCTTCCTTATTGCCATTGAAATAAAAAACAAAGTCAATGACATTTTTCGTTTATATTCCAGCCATTGCGTTTATTTATCCAGATTACTGAAAACTGGTCAGATATCAACGGTAGTGCTATGCAACAGCACCACAGGAACATTTAAATGTGGGTTTTAGTTTAACATATTGCTTCCAATCATGCCTTACCTCCGCCAAAGGCTGATAGAAATTCTTCATTTGCCCTCAGCGAGTTCAATTTTACAAGAACACGAGCGTGCATAGAGTTTCTAAGGCAAGATATTCGTATGACAGATAATACACATACTAAAAAGCTGAAATTATGCAGAGCATCATTTTTATTTCAGAATATTTTTGTACACTGAAACTGCTTTTTGACGTGATGGATACTTATGAAAATCAAGGGACCTCCACACCCCCCCTCCCCGGTACTGTTTAAAAAATACATGAACCTCTACCTTTGCTGTTTTCACATTTGAGGTGACACCCCCGTCCCCCTAGATTTTGCCGTCCTACTGGTGTATAAATGAGTTCCAGCAGCGCCACCTACACTTGGAGTTCAAGTACTCCTTGAAATTGAATATTGAGGTGAGGAGTCATAAGTTCAATGCAAAGCTCAGTATGGGACAGTTTACATGAAATGCACACCAGCTACTGTACAGTATTTTAATCTTCTTTGATTATGACTTTCTGAATTTCTGCATGAAAACAAAAAAGTCCAAACCATTTGTTGGGTTCAACTTCAATATTCAATTCGTCACTGCAAAAATTCTGGACGGTCTGTAGTTGTCTAAGTTGAATGATTTCAATTAGTTTGATCTAAACCTGCATATAAACAGTAACGGCTAGTTATCATTTTGCTTGCACTATGAAATGATACACGTTGATATACAAATGCAGCGCCGATCAAAACACTTCAAGTTAAACCAAAAAAACTGCAATCACGTTCTATCCGTCCAACTTGTGACATCGACGGAGAGCTTTTGACGTATGCGTCAATATGCAAGCTGCGTCGTCATAATAAATATGTTAAAGAAAAAGGGAACATGGAAATATAAAATGCATTTTGTATTAAGGAACATGCACACATCTTGCCGAAATGTTTAGTATTCAAATGAACTATCTGTTTGTTTATTTTATTTATTTATTTATTTATTTATTTATTTATTTATTTATTTATTTATTTATTTATTTATTTATTTATTTATTTATTTATTTGTTTGTTTTGTTTTTTTGACAAAACAAATAAAAAATGAAGCTCAAAGAGTGGTCGTAATTATATGTACGTTATAATAATGAATTGCAGCTTTCCCGCCGTCACCATCATTTATTTCTCTTGTAATGAACAAATCGCCAACAATTGTCATCTGTGACATTCATTATATCACAAGGAACATATTTCTGTACGTCGCTGTATGAAAGTATACTGATTGTACATGTCATAATGATGTATTTAGATTTCAATATAATAATGCTATATCTAAATTAACCGTCATTTTCAGGCGTGTGATATTATAACTAGCTAACACAACCGTTCATTATCAACATAAACATACTGGAAACGTTAGTATATCTTGCTATCTCTACTTGCTATGGCGATATGTAGATCAGAGTTTTTTAATCCAAAAATAGACGCGATGTGAAGAAAAAGTAAACGCAAAAATCAATCTGTCACTTTTCAAACATCACTTTTACACTTCCATTACTATATCAGCAAAGTTTATATTGGATGATTCGTATGCCGCTTACTTGTATAATGGAATTGTTCATCATCCCGACACCTGTTGGATTTGAATATCTAATTGCAATGCCTTCTTTCAGAATGGTCCTAGTTACAGTACGTCCAAGAGTTGAACTGGGACTGGTCCAAGCACAGAGTAACATAGAGAGAGTGGCAACGGCTATTGTTTAAGGCGTGAAGCGGTTACGTAAGCAATCCATGTTTGCCTCGCCTCACGAAGCTCTTGGCTCTCTTTTCCGAAGAGTGCTGACCATGCATCCTTCGGTAATTTTCGGATTTTCACCAATTGTTAAGCGAAAGTATGTTCGACAAAGTTTGTGTTGTTGTTGTCGTATGGTGCTGATCAAAATTGATGTGCTGGCGAAAACGGGAGTGCTTTGAGCTTCAGGAAAGTGGGTTTTACCGTTTTAAAAATTCCTCTCATATTTTTATGAATATATAATGAGTGTTTTTGAACCAAATTTGAAAGTCTTTTATCGATACTGTCTGGTTTTACTCAATGGTTTACGGTCAGTCATACCGTCTTTTACACGTGCGTCAAGAAAGGACATGTTTATGAAACTGCTGGCGTGTTATGTTTTGATTGGCGTGAAGCAGTGTTTCTGGCCTGAGAGCTCACAAAGTAACTATGGTTGCTACGCGACTGGCAGTACGATGCCATCTCGTCGTATGTTTCGCATAATCTCGTGTAATAATCAACCACAAACAAAGCCTCCAAAAAGTTTAACACCTTTGAAGCTCATTTTAATATGAAAAGCCAATAGTCTACCGAGACGACCATTGAACAAAAGGCATGCAAGCGTTGCCACTCTGTCCATGTTACTCTGGGACTGGTCCCAGTTAGAGTACGTTTGAGATAACAGGGAGTCCCGGTTCGTTGTTCAAGTTTTAGGTAAAGTTTAGTCGATATTGCGTTGTATTCGAGTTATGTGTCCGTATTTTTAAAAGTTGCGCAATAACATGTCAAAATGTGGATGCATCATGACACATTAACGATAAATGCTTGTCATCATTTCTGATTATTTACAGTTTGACAAATTATGCACTTTGTCAGATCCGTGATATTATATTAAACAAGTGGGTAAAATTGTCGATATTTAAAATGATTAATAAGGCAAAACTGCGTCATATTCAATTTCCAATTGGTAATAACAATCACAAACGTGCAAGGGCGTTTTCTAGAAAACAAAAACTTTGAAGAATATATGACGATCAAGTTACAAGCTTAAACTTCGTTCACGCTGTTATGTAACAGTTCTTACCAATAATTGCACATAATACTTGAAATACACGTGTACATATTTCATCAACGATGTTTGATATTTTATCGAAATTGTAATTGGGTCAAATGCAGTAAGTTCCGACTCTGTTTTACGTCTGCGCGTGTACCTTTTCATATGTTTTCAGGAAAAGCACAAAAGGATTTCTGGAAAATGTTACCTATGTTCTATGACATGACTTTTATTCTGTCATATTCCAACCATATGGTAACTTAAAAAGTACCCTCCAGAAAGGCTGGATTAACCTATGTTGATGACGTTCTGTCTCATTTCTCAAATTGAGAAGACAAACTGAGTCTATGTTGAAATTTCTGTGTGCTTCTAACAGCTCACCGGTTTACATTTAACGAAACACAACTTGTACTCAAGTTGTTTCTTTACATGTCATCTAATAAAATTATGTAATTGAAAATATGAAAACAGTAACCAGGGATATGTCAAAGAGTTTTGTTTCAGGTCAGACACCTGAAAAGTGAAATTTAAGGAAAATCTTCGCCATTCCTAACGCCATGCTTTCACGCAGTAATCGTCTCGAATTTCTTGAAACTGCAGCATAATATGTTTCGGAGCAAACAGTGTTGTGTCTATCAGATCTGTTGTACACAAAATATTCAACAGTTAAACAAAAGAACACCCAGAACTCACCTTGGTGGCGCTGTATTGTCAAACTAACTGCAATCTCGAGGCTGCCGTTAGGGGAAAGTTTTCAGCGTCGATAGCTTTATAATAGTCTAACCGACATAAAATCATCCTAGATTTAACCTTTCAAAGATGCATTTTTCACCAAACTGTATTCCTTGTCCTTGAGAAAACACAAACAAACACACAGAGACACTAGCCAGAAAAAAATGTAGGCCCAAGCGCAAATGATTGCAGGTATATATAACAGAACAGGTACGCAAATGAAACTCGCCGATTGAAGGTAACTGGAACTGCTCCACCCTCGTAAGAACGCATTTTGTTTTTTAACCTATTCGACAATCTTAAAATGTCCCGTGAGGTAGTATGCGCCTCGATAGTGAAAGACTTAAACTTTTGCCAAGGCTCTCCTATTTACGGAGCGAACACATACCATCAAACAATACATCGCCTGTTTATTAGCATATTTCAATGACTTTTAATTATCGGGGAACTGAGCGAGGCAAATGTCCGGCACCAAAGTTAATTATTACATACATTGAATGTCAGAAAACTCAGGTGAGATTCTAGACATGTTCATTTTTGGTTTTCCATTTGATACGACAATTTTACTATATTGTGGTAGCCAATTCAATACAGTATAAATAGGGTTAGTCAGTGAACATTTGATTCCTAAACTGAAACAGCATTACCGGACTTGTCTGTGAAAAAGATACTTAATATACTAGAATATATACTTACACTAGAATATATTCTGTAGATGAGTTGAGAGATGTTTAAAAAGGTAAAATGAGTGTATTAATGTCCTGAATATGGGCATGAAACTAAGTCGTGTCGTCGGCTTTCCCGGCGTACACTGGTTCATTGTTTAGATGGGTTACTTGCTTGATGATGATAAGTTAACAGGTTGGTGAACGCAGCAAGATTTCTATTAGCATTTGACATTTTTTGAAATAGTAAAATTTATACTTTATGGGACATTCAAACTTTAACAAGATACAGACAAAGTTACGGAGTGGGTCAGTGTGGTGCACTTTGGTCCTGACAAATGTTGTATCCGGTTTATTTGTCAACTCTCAGCTTGGTGATTCTCCTCGAGTTCGCTTCAGAAATACGTCATCATCTTGCGGTAAACTCGCAAGGCAGGCCCATGTTCAAGGTCTCTAAAAATGATCTACTCCGATGTTACGTAGAAAGGCAAGAAGTTGATACACATGTAAACATGTACATCGTGAATCGATATGAGCAAAGCAGAGCATAATGAGTGAATGAATGAAACTTAGATATCATCGATTTAAGAAAAGACGTCGCTGCCGGCGTAGACACGACAGGACATGAATCCCTAGTGTTCAAAATGTACTCAGAATTTGTTTAGGATACCGTTTATGGCAACATTTTACAAGTGGTATAACCACAAACTGATGACGTCAAATCGCCGTACACAATACACAGACGCCTTGTAATTATGGCACTGTGTATTGTGTACGGCGTTTTGACGCCATCAGTTTATGGCTATACCACTTGTAAAATGGTGCCCCGTTTATTTTTCTTCTATACCATAGCACAATAAATTACCACAATTCTATTTGATTTGTACCAACAACATTAGTCTTCTTATAACTTTTTCAATTCTGCATAAAAACAATAATGTGAAGTCTCAAGATAATTTATTAATTATATTTATTAAAAGAACGCTGGTATATTTAAGCAATAAAGCACACCAAGCGACGGTATACCACGAGATTTTGACCAGTTCACGACATATATGCACGAGCGATAGCGAGTGCATATATGAAGTGAACTGGTCAAAATCGAGTGGTATACCGTCGCTGGGTGTGATTTATTGCTATTTTATCATAGCAGTATATTGAAATTCTGGCATGGAACGTGAAAAAACGGATTTTTGCTCAAGCTGAGAGCTCGCGCGTATACCAGCTGTGGTATATCGCCAATATACCACGGTTCTTTTCGCCTTTCGACCAATCAGATCGCTGTATTTGCGCCATCAATATACTGGTATGATATCATTGAGTATAAAGTTCTAAGAAACCGTTAAATAACCATAGAATCACATTCTGCAGGTACTGCAAATGCCATACTTTAAGGAAGCAAGTTATGACAAACTGAAGGGGTCATTCTCTGAGAAAAGTCAGCATGTAAATTTCTTTTGTCTTTTCTATTTGGAAAAAATCACTATCTTTTGTCTCATAAAATCAGGTGCAACTAGTCTCCCTACTTTCCATCACATTATTCTGTATGGCTGAGGACGCAATCAGTCGGAAATGTTCCAAAAAATGCTATATCCTCTGTCAATCAAGCATACCTTTCTAAATCATTTAAAAATCGGAATTGAGAAAAATGGTGTCCCTGAAAGAAAGTTTTCAGAGTCTGCACATGGGAGACATGGTAGACTTCACGGAGGAATCTACAATGCTACAAATTATGATGAATACCTTTGTTATCTTCACCTGTAACTTGCCAATCAGAACAGAGAGTACATTATTGCAACAGCTGGTACGGCAGATATGAATTCCAGTGTAATCAAGGCAGACGCACAGACGTGTATGAAGGTATGCGTTCTATTCAAGTGTGCCGAGGAAAATCATGCAAAAAACATGACAAATTAGGTTGGCTGACGGAATTGTTGGAGAAATGTGAGTCGAAGACAGGGAAGCATTAACAAGGACCTAACAGGTATGTTTGGTTTTGAAGAAAGAACAAACAAACTTGAATTGTTGTGCGGCTATTAGAATTCACACATGACTATCATAGTATTGCTATTTACATAACAGTTAAGGTAGTATGCGCCTCGAAAGTGAAAGATTAATCTTTTGCTCAAACTTACCTAAATGAAAATTTCAACCATTCTCTTACGATATCAAGAATAATCACAGAGGTCATTACGTTAGTTTTGTACCAGAGAAACTAACTACCTAACATGTACTGACATTTGAAATTCAAAATGGCCGCCATCCCTGTGTTAAGGTTCCAAGACAAGAAATTTACGTTTTTAATCTAAAAATTCTCTGGTGGCTAATAAGCTCAGAACCTACGTAAATTATACATTTTCCGAATGCCTAGATATAGGGGAATATTTTGGTAAGCACAGTGTCACCATTGTTTACATAACTATCACGTGACAGGTAATTTGCATAACCTTTCAAAATTCGGTTTCCCCTATGTTTTGTCTAAATACTTCAAAATATCTGACTTGCTGGAATGCAAGCTGTCACAGCGCCCTTCTAAAGTGCGTCTCAGATTTTTTATATCTTGCTTGACTTTTTTTCACCGCCCTGGAAGTTTTTCTGGCATAAAAATTGTTTAACAAGGTTTAAAAAATCTGAGACACACTTTGGAAGATCCTGAGGACAGCTTGCACTCACAAATTTCAGCGACATATCTCAAAGCATTGAAACAAATCATATATAGGGAAAACTGATTTTGAAAGGTTATGCAAATTACCTGTTACGTGATAGTTATGTAAACAATAATGACACTATGGTAACCATAATGTTTCCCTATATCTAGGCTTTCCAAAAATATATAATTTACGGGGGTTTTGAGCTTATTAACCACTGGAGAATTGTTAGCTTAAAAGGTCAATTTCTTGTCTTGGAACCTTAAGTCCGTGGGGAAAAATACAATTTTCAATTTTTGAAACGATAAGACGGTGATTTTTTTCTTATTCAAGAGCTATTAAATGAACCCTCCCTCAAGAGGTAGACCAGAAATTACTGCAAAGAATTGCGAGTCTCAGAATATCTATCCAATAGGCGCATTCCATTTCAAAGTGACCGCAATTTTGTGTCAATGACAGAATCCTTGGTGAGCAGTCGTTTCATCGCTGTTCTCACAGCAGCACTTCAGAGAACATAATTTCAGATATGTAATGTTTCTCAGGAAAACAACATTGCCTGACGCAGACAATGTCTTTATGGTTATTTACAGTCCTTGACAGGAAAACACCGGTTTTATTCTTTGAAAACATATTCATGTATCTGTAGGCCCGTTCCGAATTCAAAACATTTTAAATTTAATGTTTATAGAGCCCTTATAAACTCTATTTACAGTCAAGTAGTAACTATTCAAAGTGTTGGTTTGTTTCTCAACAAACTGTGTTAGTCACAAGTGCCGAGTTATGAACTTTAACCTTGCTCGAACAATCACTTTTTCTCTGAGGTTTAACTTTACATTAATTTTTACGACCTAACATGACAATTCCTTTCTTATTATATCATTTCTCGTCATCCCTTTTTCAAACGAAGACTCGATGATTGATTGTGTTTATCTGAAACGTGATGGGCGTAACTTAGTCGTAAATCGGTACCCCAGATATCTGCAAAACTCTTGTAAATTGATCATGTACTATTTTACACTCGAACAAAATTTCCATCCAATCCTTTGGTGAATGGTAATGTGTAGTTTTTATTCGGTTTCTCTGTATCTTCTATACAAACCAAAATATTTGAATTGCGTTACGTTTCCGATGTCCCGTTGTAATTTACGTTACATACATCACACATGTAACATTGCATAATACATAACTTCCTTCTCATAAAGGTGACATGCAGCACCTAGAACGGCTGACAGTTTACAAATTACCAATGATGTCAGTGCTTTCTATCCACGTGATGAAGACACGATGTTTGGCTTGCGTCACACAGATTTTGATACTTTTCTGCAATTGTAGGAATGGGCACTATAGTGAAAGTGAGTACGTATTTAAATCCTTACATCCCTATTGTAGAATGCAAATAAAGAAATACCTGAAATAGTTCACCCTCTTCCACAAGAAAGGTTTGAATGAAACAAAACAGCCGTTATTTTCCGTGCTATATCGGTTAGATTTATCAAAAATAAGATTTTGGCATGTCTTGTAAAAGCTTGGTCTCCTTGAATAGTCTCGTTCAGATAACGAAATACTCTACAGTCATCACGTGTTCTCAATATCCGGGCGATGTCTTTCAAGTATTACTCCCTCTAGATCTGTATAATACTATGATTTAAACTCCTTCTCAGTCTTTCATTGTCATCAGAGTGTTCATTGATTTCTGTGAGTATGATGCATGCAACTGTTCGGTTCCGTGTGTCAACACATACGGCTCAACAGAACACCGTGACGAGAGAGAGAGAGAGAGAGAGAGAGAGAGAGAGAGGGGGAGAGAGAGAGAGAGAGAGAGAGAGAGAGAGAGAGAGAGAGAGAGAGAGACCTAGCCACTTGTGAATTCGAAGTAGGACAGGCTACAGTGCATATTCTAAAGAAAACTTTAATTCTCACCCAATCGCCTTTTTATTTCATTATGGCCAAGCAGAACAGGTCTTTTGAAAATATTTATCGAATAAAAAGACACTTGTGACTCGTTAACTTAATTTTTGAAATATTGGCACGTCACATTCCGGGTATGCATCTGCCCTACATAACATTTACTTGTTAATCATAAATATAGCATGATAATTTGGCAAATTTGAAATCTAAATTAAGGACACTTTTGACCTTATCTTCCATGATTTTACAATATTTGTTGTCACTTTAGATTTAGGCACTGATTCGTGTCAAGGGTCAAGATGTACACTATTCCTTTTTAATCTCGATGTTAAGGCTTGATTAAGTGATTATTGGTTTCTGTGTAATTTACAAGAAATTATTCATTACATTCTCCTAATTGAAAACCAGAGGTACAAACGAAAGAATACTTGGATATGCTACAGTAGAAATTACACCGTGTGCTTGTATGCACGTTCGGAAGTATTATTTAGCCCTCTTCTCACGTGACCCAAGGGCCTGTCTTCGATAAAACGAAGAAATAGTACCGGGCCCGGTAACTTTTCACTTGTGGTAACCAGATGCAACGATTATAGCTACGAAAAGAACGTACTCCAAGCAGTTTCACTGTAGTCAGTCCGAGAATAATGCACACTGAGGGCGCTGTGCAGCGAGAATCGGACGCTAAGTGACTTCCCCTGGGCCAGTACCCTGTAACAAAAAGAATCACTTCTCTACAAGGTTCTTTCACTACTACGATGAAGATAAAAACAAAATTTGTCTCACCCCTTTATCTTCTAATTTTTCCGATACAAATCTTTTCATGATTAATCGGAAAACACCAGAGCTGTGCCGAAAAGACCCAAAAAATAAGTTTTAGTGTTGAAATCTATCAGTGCCAGTCTATCAGTTTCAAGCAAACACAAGTGTATTAACATAAACTGTGGTAAACTTTCAGTTCAAGAGACAATCCATCGATGTTTTTACTGACATTAGGCAATTTAAATAAAATTCTTTGTTTGCCGTCCTTGGAGTTTTGAAAAACCTACCAGCCAGCCAAGGAAAAGAACAAACACAGAGAAAAACACAAGTGTATTAACATAAACTCATTTTTATTTTGTTTCTTTTGGAAAAATGATATTTTTTGTAATAGTGTTTAATAGTGTTAACATTGCATTTGTTTTCTTAATTTTCTCTGAAAACCTATCAGCACGCGAACGGCAAAAAAGAATAAAGAATTTTACTTAAAGTGCCCTATGCGGACTACACATTAAACAGCTTTCTGTACAAAAATGAATCGTTCCAAGAATGTGTATAAACCGATTCGAAACGATATCCCACTTTGAACTGATATACGTTAAGAGAAAAAACCGTAATTTTCCTCTTTAGAATGGATCATTGAACCCATCTCTTAGAGCGGTAGCCTTTTATACCGATCGCGTCTTTTATATCAGTGAAAAAATCTACATTTCGCAACATTTTAACATTTTACCGAAACACTGGAGACTTTGTGATGAGTTCAGCCTTTTGGTTATTACTCTGTGTTATAGCAATACATTGAAGTCAATGTATTCTGGGGTTGCGTTTGCTATTAGAAACTAGTCAAGGACTTGTCTTTTTACCATAAAAACCTACAATGGTACACAAGCTCAGGTAACGCACCGTTTTATTTTCCTTTACAAAAGGAGAGCAAATAAGAAAAAAATCTTTTCTCAAAGAATTTCTGAGCGGGGAAACTTCACAACAGCGAAACTGTATTTTCAACTAAAATCATATCGTATAATAAAAACTCCAAGCTAAATCACTGTCGCGTTTATCCATTCAATATTTCATTCCCTTTATTTAAAGAGCAGCGCAGATCATTGAAAACTAGAAACGTCAAATTCTGTTACGTTTCCATAAATGCTTTGGCGATGCAAATTTATTCTAGTATGCAAATGAAGTAAGAGAGCCAGCCGCAAGACACATTTTAAAGGAATAAACGATGATCACGTCTTAATCTCAAAAATAATTACGGGAACTTGAAGGATGTATTTTTTTTAAATGAAAAGTGGTAGTTTTCTGTTTGTGAGGACGTAGATTTATGTAGTGTGGGCTGCTTCATCTTGCCGGTCTAACCATTCCACTTGAATAAGGAGACTTTATCGATCCGGTTTTCATAATTCAATTGCCGCCACTGCTGTCTTAATTGAATTTTGTAGGAAGTTTAATGCATAAATAAAATGCGATCACAAAGATGGTACATTTGGATTCCGATGTTAAGAGACCCGTGTTCCACTCTTTTCATCAACCCCGGTGACATTTTGTAAACTATCAGTCTCCTACGCAAATCGTAGTCACATTGGAACAAATACAAATACATGAACACTAGCATTGTAAATCGTGATATAGATACATCCAAGAATTTGATGATCATGATAAATGTTACCATGGAAATGAGCCACTGAATTGTAAATCGTTTGTGTGAATTAAGTCACATATACTATGAGTGCATAAATTAACAAGACCCATTTCAGAAAAGAAAAATGTCACTCTTCCTTTTTATTTAACATGGAAATCGATCACAGACAACATATCACATCAAGTATCCGATAAATCTTAAAATAAAAATGGCAAGAATTCAAAATTGCACCACCGTATTCGTCAAAAACAGTTTCTAGCTTATTTGAAGTATGAATTTTGCTACAAAAATGCTTTTTTCTTGAATTTAAAACTTTGTTTTTAATTGCCAACATGGTCCTGGAATGTGAATCGAGGTGAGCTCCACAACTAGTCTTGACTGCTTTGCGTCTGTTCTCGGTATATTTTTCAGATAATCGCACAAAGAAGTCGTGAATGATTGAAGAGAAAATCATATGGTAATTTTGTGACACCCGTTCTTCATATATCCTTCATTTTGTTCAAACATTTAGAAAGTGCTAGAGTCAAGTCCGACATTTTTCTGATGTGCGTGAAGGTTGCATATTGACTGGAAAGTCCTGTCAGCCTGTACGTGACATATTGACTGGGAAGTGTTGCCGACGACGTGACATATTGACTGTTAAGTGTGGCCTGAGTACGTAACATATTGCCTGGAAAGCTTGACCTAGCTATCTGCAATATTAATCAAGATGCCTTCTCTGGTTACGTGATACATTTTACTGCTATATAGTTTCGTCAATTACAGTTAAATCTCACCGGGATAATGTACAAGCGAGGACGATGCTTCTCGGTTACTTGCAGAGGAAACATAAATTTCAGTTTATTTTATGATCTAAACAGATCACATAAACACAATATTGCACGACGGGAAGATGTAATGATAATAATAATAATAATAATAATAATAATAATAATAATAATAATAATGTAACAAGGCAATTTCGATGCATCATTTATTTTCGATCTGTGACGACAAAGTCTATGAAAATTTTCAGAGTTGTTTTGATTTAAATTAGCAAAAAAGTTGAAAAAGACTCAGAAATCAATGTGAAGATTTGCTCCAGCCAATCATCGATGTCAGTTGTACTCATCAATGACTTTGAACTTTACGTTGTATCGGTCGACCTCTACAATATCTTCCCCTATCACATCTTGTGAAACTGTTCTGATGTTATCTTTAAAGCGTTCTGAGTATGTAATGACCGATTAGCACAAAGATGCCTGCTTACTTTGACTTTACAATTGTCCAGAATTACTTTCATACGGTGTGTTTTTTGAAGTTAAATCCTGAAAAATTTGTCTCAAGATAATTTGTATATTTCTGAAAATGTTTAAAATGTTGTAAATTAAGTCACAGAAGATTTCATTATAATCATATTTTGTATTGCTGGCGGAAGCTTTATTTGAACCATATGTCATTGAAGAAAATTGTAGATTCCGCCAATGAAATAGGTATGACGTTGTTCACTTTGTCGTCTCTTTGGCAGGTCTGATAGCTTTTTATGTCGTTGCCGATGGATGTACAATGTATGCGTTGTGAATTCAGCGTATTCAAATTAACGATGCATTTCCACGAGACGGGGGACAGACGTACACTTTCAAATAATTAGATGAGTTGAAGAAACTAAAAATGGACGAATAAATAAAGATTTATCGTCAGAATTTTATATAATTCAAAAACTGTACGAGTGGTTTCCAAATGAGAAGTGTTTGTATCGTTTATGATCCCGACTCCTTATACATGTACTCAACACGATAACAATTCTCTAAATTTTGACTTCTTCAGTGTCATTATAGAAAAAAGTGTCTCATTTAGCTCTCACATCACATATATATGACGTCAGTAGTTGATAGGGTACAAGGTAGACGAAGCGTTCTTGGCGTGTGACGTTGTACAATGCGGCAAAGACGACAGCACGCTGGCAAATGGTCCTTTCTGATGCTGAGAACTGTGTGTGGTGATCGGTGCAGCCACGGAAGGTGCGGACGATGACGATGACCAACACGATGTAGTTGTGGCTGTTTGAGTTGTACCTTAAACGAAAGCAGCAAATCAAGCGGTCATTCATACACATTTGGAATCTACAGTTGATGAGAAAAATGGCTCTTTTACCCATGTCTATTTTTTTTGTCATCTCCTAAGCTATACTCAGATACTCTGCGTATTTTTCATGGCAGTGCGACGAGATAGTTAGGTGAGAAACCGGGTCTCTCAATAGACAGCTACTATAGTTTACGGGAGAGTAACACTCGCTGAGATACATTGATTTGCAAAACATTCACTGATCAGATATTATGCTTCATTTTATTTATGGTGCTTCATTACCAGCGATTGAATTGCTAAATCATATGAATATAATTACAGTACGACCTTCATAAGTTTTGAAAAGATTATACTTCTGTAACCTTGATACTGTACGTGAAGCGTGTGCGTCCCTCCTATATATACTGTTGTGTAATAAAAGATAATATTGACATAATCTACATTTATAAACCAGCGTCACTGTGATTTCATTTTCCCCGTCACAGCTGCAGTAGCAAACAAGACTGGACAATGTTTCGCGGGTTAACGGCACTTTAGTCGAGGCACAGATGGTGGCCGTCTCGGCTACTGTACTACAATCACAAAACGGCGTTGGACCACTGTGATTGCTAATATTGTTCAACAGTTTTCTCTCCAAACACACTTACTATAAGTTTGCATAGAGCGGAGGATGTTGAGCGCTCCCGCGCGCTGTCTGAAAACCGCTGGAGGCAATTACTTTACAATTGCTTGAAGTAGATATTTTGACATTTCTAAAGGATGGAATTCCCTCTTTTGCCAATCACTTTTCGAAACCTCCCGAACTTTGCTCCTCGTCTCTTCGTGTACCTATCCTGGGCACTTAATCTATGGAATACTCTATTGAAATGACTGTAGTAATTTTGAGTGTCACCTGTGGTTTCTGTGGTTGTCGTTTTATCTTCCGAGCTTGCACTGCCTTTGTTTGCCTTCTTCTTCTGCTTGGTGGTCTGGCTTGCCTTGTCTCCTTTCCTGAACTTTGCTCGCCTGTTTTGAAACCAGACCTGGAAGCAAGATTATAAGCGTTTATTCTTCATTGAAACCTTAATCATCGTTCTATTTTGATGTAGTCAATCTAGATGTAACATGGTACACTGGTAAACGGAAAGAGGGGAAAACTAGATGAAATGGCTCTTTTAAATGACTTTTGAATCTATACGGCCCATCCCATTGCACCACTTAGTAAAAAGCTAAAAAACACCTGAAGCGCCCCACCTCTTGTTACTATGATTACTTGGATAAAGTTTTGAAATAATTATTCCTCTTTGGAAATTTGTGAAACGAATAATTACTAGCTTTATTTTCTTTTTATCTTATTTTGTACGGTTTGAATAAAGATGTACAGGCGTCCTGCGATGTTGCATTGTGTGTCACTGCTAGGAAAGTTTAACCTTTGAAACTGTGCTACAGTGTTGTCTGGAATATGCAACTCTGTTTGCTGTGGTTATGTTATATGCAGTTCTTGCTGTGTAGCGTGGCTCACGGATAACATGTACAACAACATTGACATAATCATTGAGGAACGATAACTGTAAGAGTCACAGAAATTACAGAACAAGTGACAAGAAGCGCTGCTGAACACATCAACAAAAAGAAAGAAAACAAAGTAAATTCTTACGATGCTTTTACACTGAGTTGTCTCACTGACTGGGGTAACAGAGAAACTCTGTGACAAACAATAAATCAGTTTATGTTTGTAAGTGTCTGAAAATGGAAAACAAGAAATGCAGGGTCTTGTTGGTTGACAATCGTTCATAGCCGTCGAGGTTGATGCGTCGTCGATTTGCCGATGGGCTCTTGTAAAAGTATAATTTTGTTCTATACGCTGACGAGAAATTGTTTTGTGTGGGTGTTGTTGTCTTAAATCGTGCAGCAATGCACTGCGTTGGTGACATGTGTACTGAAAACAACATCAAAATCGGATTTTATCGCCCCGGAAACCCGTCTATTTCATGACATCATGACAGACAACGAATATAGGTATGTTTCAATGTCTCTGTCGATGCGAAGAAACAGAAAGTCTTTCGCAAAACTACGCCACAAGAAAAATCCAACACACTGTTAATTAAACAGTCTTCTTTGTTGATTAATTTACCAAGTTTCTTTGTAGTTGATTTCTATTCGACCTACTTATCGTCAAATCAATTTCGCGGATAAAATTTCCCCATCTGTCAATTTCCAAAAATAAAAACACGTCAAATACATTTTAGCGTTTTCCCCTGAAACCCGTCTAGATATTATTTATCTCTAGCGGAAAGCTTCGAAAGTGAGAAAATTAAAATAAACCAATTAATTGTGCACACCCATGTCCCTGAAGAATATTAATTCAATTATCTGGAAAAACGCGGCGTTTGAAGCATTTTATCATAAATTGAACTTTGAGAAAGAAGAATTGACTCGACAAATGTGATTGTTTGGTTGGAGAGTGGAGTCCCGGTCTACTTCAAAATACAAACTACGGTTCGTGATTAATACGGCGTTCGACGACATGCTCAAAACGTGAAATATTGTTGAAACCACAATTTTAATTTTTTACTGACATTTTTAAGAAAACAAACCGATGCTATGTCACTGATCTCACGCTCTCGTCACATCCTGGGATAACTCACTCGCAATATCATCTTGTCAATTCGAGACTGAAATGTGCATATTTTCGTGAACAGTGGCCGGGACACTAAACAGACCGCCACACGCGATGAACTCATGTAAAGCCACATCCATGATGCATGGCCATCGGCAAATGATTAACGTGGGCCAGCTTGTAACTGAAGTTGATATTAAAAAGTCGCTCAGATGTTAAAATCGCGTCAGCTTGTCCTTGGTGAAACTATAACATGCAAACCATTCATATGGATAATGTTTTAGATTTTCCCTTGCCGGTGTTATGTGCTACTGTGCTGCTTTGAAGACTATACGAATGCCCTAGCTTTGTAAATATGGACAAAATGAAAAATTTCCCGTCGTAATGTGCTACTGCGTTGAATACATTCATGTACCTATACCCATTTACCCGACTAACTGTCAACGTTGGTAAAATGCAATTTTACCGGGGTAATGTGTTACTACACTTACCTGAACCCTAGCTTCAGTTAAGTCTGTTTTTAACGCCAATTCCTCCCTTTTGTAGATGTCTGGGTAATGAGTCTCCTGGAAAGCCCTTTCCAACTCTTTGAGTTGACCGCTGGTAAACGTAGTCCGTATTCGGCGTTGTTTTCGTTTCTCTGGCCCGCCACTGCTTCCGCTTGTCCCGGCACTTTCATGAAGTATTCGATGCATGTAAGGAACCCCTGTCAAAGAAGATTCGTCCCTTTTAGATTACCAATATCGATACATTTTCTGCTTCACCTCTCTGTTTGAAGCGGTGTAGTTTCTAGACGTTGCATGTACAATCATGCACAGTTGGCAATCTCCCACAATCCATATTTCACGAGGGTCTATGCACAATCATAGTTTTTTGACAGTGCTTCTGAAATTCATTATTTTGAAGATGTCTGGTGTTCTCATTTTTTCAATTCTACCGGTTTTTCAAGAGTCCACTCATTAGATATTTTTGACGAAAAAATTGTTTTTGAGCTGATAATTTGGCAGATGAGCTAGTTCCGTGTAGGTTTTAACTGAAATGGACGCTATTTTCACAGAGGTGGTTTACATCACTAAACCAAGAACGTTTGATTTTAATGTGTTTTCACTTTACAGCCTTCACTAACATATTCTCAGATGACACTAGTAAGATGCCATTCAAAAGGTATGTTATGTGATGCTGATCGTTAAACCGTGTTATGATCAAAATTATCGTCAGCGCATCAAGTCCGTGCTTATGAACATATGCTAGGTATAACAAACAAATGAATGAAATTGGGTGCACAACCTTCCCTGGCAGTGACATGCAATATTCCATCTGAAATCCTCAACATTGACAATCCTCTTTCAAGTTCAATACAGAAAGATCATACCAGGGACAATATGCACCGATGTTTCCCCTGATATCAGACCACGCGTCTACTCGAATGAGAGTATGTACCGCGCGCCTACTTACACAGACTCCCACCTAGTTTCCAGCACAGATTATTATATTGGTTATCTTATAAAGAGGTACTTGAGTCAATGTATGTGCAGCCCATACGGCGTTTGTTTTGTAGATTAAAATACTTTCCAACGCAAATGAATAAACAATTTCTCGTTTACACAATAAAATTAACATGTCAGCTAGCCGTGCATGAATTTCAATCAAAAAAGCATGGATTTGAAACACGGTCAGTAGAATATCCAATGCCACACTGTGCCAGAGATAATCAATCGTTTCAATAAATATTTCTTTCCAATGGTTCGTTACTTGCACAACATCTCTGCGACACACTGAAAGGAAGCAACTGATCATGGTGAGCTGTTTTTTCCTACAATGATAATTTGGTTTTTAAGGAATCGTTGTTTCAAGTATCACTGCATGACAAACACTTAGGTTGACGATATTATAAATCTGAGTTTTCGAAAGTAGGCGATACTGATATTGGAATCAACGTCTGTGTGTCCTGATTGCTTTGTTATTGCGTCGACGATGGTGAAATTATAAGAAATTTTCGAAACAAGAAATGCAGAATCGTTCCGATCCGCTATGAGTTCAAATTTGTGTCTAGCAAAATGATCTTAGACGGCTAAAACAAATTTGAAAGCTATGAAAACATTGCAGTCCACTAAATCACTTGTACTGGGAAAGTTCGGCATGTTTTTCGTAACGGCATAATTGTCATTTGATCACAAGTTTATTCAGTATGGACAAATCAACGATAGGGGACGGGACATCCTATGAAAGTATAGTCCGCTGTATCTCAATTCGGCGAATTTATAAATCTTTTACGGTTTAAGATTTACTGAATTAGTATGGCATTAGTATCAGATCTTATTACCTCTTACACAAACGTTCTCTGTCTGTCAATCTGTCTATCATTCGTTCATGCCTCTGTCTTTATCGCTGTAATAGATAAATCTGTCTTTATATTCTTATGTCTCTCAGTGCATAGCAGTACGTTATTAACGTAGTAGCCATAATGACAAATAAAACACAAACTAAACCATTTAAGTACTTCGTGGTTTCCCACGGCACAATCTGGTTTTTGGAGACTTCTGAAAGTAATACAACATTCGCATAAAACTTTCGCTTTTTTATTCCAAAGTATTCATTGGGTGCGAAATCCGTGTAGTTGTTCCGAGCTGTAATCTTAGAATGGCCCGCTAACAAGTGCCGGTGTGTGTCTGTTATACAGACACGTGCCGCTGTGTTGTGGTTGGCTAGAGACAGACGGGGGTATTAGCGACAACATGGGACGGCAATCGTGGCTGAAACTTGGTCCCATCAAACACGTATTCAATGCCAACGGAGTAAAACACGTGGCTTGGTAATTACACTCCCGTTCAGTCTTACCAACTCGGTACCTGTTCAATTGTCTCTGTGTTAAAATCTATCACCATGCCCCCTGAATAAGTCTTTATTTTCCAGAATGCGGGATTAGTCGTATGAATACGAAATAAGGATAAAGTTGATAATCAATAAACGCACTGAAGACAAAATCAGTCTTTAATCCCTTCAGCGCGGAAAACGAATGAATCGTTATTAGTACGAACAAACAACGCAATCTGTCATCCATGAAAATGGAGTCCCAGTTTTACTGAACAGACGACGTATCTTAAAACTGTAACAAATTTTAGCAAGGAAAAAATTCTCCGTAAAAGAAACTAAGCTCTTGATCACGAAACCTGGCAGCAAGCGTAGCAGTAAATACGAAGGGACCACAAGTGTCGAAAAAACGGTCAAAATAATTTTTCAAAACTGTGCGACCAAGAGAATCCAAAGTTCGATGGGCACTGAGACAACGACTCGATCAATTTTATCTAATCTCCCCTAATCAACGGTTTTGCAGTAATCATAACATTTGACTTGAAGGAATGTGTCGTGCTAAATTATCTTACTAAACATGAGACATCGATCGTACTGACAGCGGAGTAGGGCTTTTTCTCGCTTATTGGGTGGGCGGAAAGAACGACACGCGACTCAACGCTTGCCAGCCATTGTGCTTTAATTCGATTGCCTCCTTCCGGCAAATATTTCCCCTTTTCCGTTGAATGACTTCTCTGGTCAAGGAAAATGCCAAACAAATAAAATTAAGATGTTGGCTTGTGGTGACTTAATACACAAGGCATCTCGGTCAAAAATCAAGTGTCTCTATTGCGACTTGTACTGAAAATATACGGTGCTTTCGCATGTTGAAAGCAGATTTTCCGTTCGTGCCCGGTTAGCTAAGCAGTTCGCGAAGATAGTCATACAAGGCGCCTGGGACCCAATAATTCAAGATATCGGCAACTATAATGGTCTCACGTTTGCTTTAAGACGTTTACAAGAACATAGATTTGACCAAAGTACAACTCATTTATTATTCCAAGCAATTCATTGTAACAGATGTTTTGGTGAACGATTTAAGATTGACCGCTTCAAGGAGCGCGATGTTAAAATTCTGTGAGAATGGTTTGCGAAATAGACACAATGTGAGCTTCTGTAAATGTAGAAATCGGACTAACGAAGAGTTTCAAGATGCAGCGTTTGAAAGGACAGCAAAAATTTATCGAAGAGTTTTGCTTTCTCTATAGAGAATGTCAGGTAAAAATGGTGAGTTTGTGACATATGTAGCACTGCAGCTATTCACACGGAAAAGAGCGTCATCGATTGAATAGGGTGAACAATAGATGTTTTCGTTGGCATTGTTGAAAGAACATGGTCCCAGTAATAGGCCTATCGAAGATCGTGCTTATAAACTGGCCTGTCGAAAAGAGTGCTAGCACCAACAAAAAGAGATAAATATAGGGTTTAACACAAAGACACACACTTGACAGTATTTCTTATCGATGAAAACAGGAGCTTCCAAGAAAAGTTCACTTTAAAGTGACCAAGAATATGTTGTCAACGAACACATTTAGTTTAGAAATTACCGAATAGGCGGAATAAGGTTTGAATTTTTTGTTCGGTAGAGCGTGAAACTGAATCGCTCTGCATTAACCACTGATATTGGAAAGTTAGAAATTGCAATTTAATGCAAGAATCAATACCCGCCTAACACAGCCGATTATTCGGTCCATGGCATTTTTAACTCACCGATTCGAACGTTTTTGATCTATAAGTTATAACGTTTTCCTGCCTATTCTGGACAATTCACAACTAGAGAGAACCTAAGTTTTGGTTGTCTATTTATTGCAGTTTCACGTGTTTCAGTAAATAACTTTTAAATTTCATGAAACGGATTTATATTTTAGTTTACGAGAAGCTCTTAAATTTTTGTCTTGAAATGGATAAAAGTGAATTCTACAACCTTCTTATCGAGTGACTAAAAATGAGAACACAAAGGCACTACTTTAAGTGCTCTACAGAGACGTATATATCAGTACGTCTGAAAACAACATACTCTACAGAAATGCTTGAAGCAATCTTGGCATATATGTTAGAAGCATATGATAATACATCTTTATAAGACTTGTAATATACTCAAAACCAACACCAGAAAGAAATTTTTGAAAATAGGGAAGTAATTTCTGATAAGCAAGCATTCTCGATATCCCTGATGTCTCACCAACATTTGGCCATCACGTGTTCATATTACTAAGACTAAATTTGCATCGCTAAGAAATTAATTGTTGTCTCTAATTAACAAATCATTCAATTCATTCCTTCGACAGTTTTTTTTTAATTAATATGGCTCGCGCTAGACTGTGAATTTGTATCGTTTTCAGGGCGGCAGCGCGGTGAGTAATGTAACAACAGACGCATTTTCAGCCGTGTTAAATCCGCCACGTCTCATACCAGATTATTGAAGTAACAACATGTCTATTGTTGTAGTCAACTTGATCCGATCCGTTCAATGAAGATCGTATGTTTTGCCTAATAAGATCACGATTTTGTGTAATTATCATTGTCAATATGACCTTCAGGGCTGTTTTCGCCAATTGTTTGAGCTTCTTCCAGTCTCGTAGAATACCTTTGGGGAAAATATCACTGTTATAGGGACAGGTGCGACATTGACTCACGGAGAGAGTGGAATATTATTTTAAAAAACGTTACAGGTCACTTGGTGAGCTGTACAGTGGCTTCAAAAAGTCAAATGAATATATATTATCAACTCTCATCAGTTGTATTTAAATACTTCAGAACCTAGATTGAGTTTCAAAGTGAACGCAAACCGGTAAAATACTGTGTGCTAGCACCATGGACATCGCGATAAGTTGCCTTCGATGAAACATGCAGTCATTTTACCATTAATTGTTGATTTGGTATAGATACTGTAGAAAATAGGGTTCTATGTAATCTTGACTTGGTCATCTTCATCTGGTTCCACTCCTTTCTATTTCATCAGCTGATTGAGAAATGTCACTAATTGGAGAAATATCAAATGCGAGAAGATGATATGATCTCAACATTTACTACTTCAAGTCGTCGAATCACAGACGAAGTTGCCGTTTGTTCTGTGTCACAATTTATGCCACTGTGACGGCACTGTCATAAAGCACCATTCCTAATGTTGGATCCTTGACTAGATTGTCTTAAGTTTCGGGATATCTGTATGCTTCACGTTCAATTCTCGTTGATATCACGCTGGTGTCTTTGTTTCAACCGTTTTTACATGAAGAGCAGCTAATGACTGAATATTGATCGACTTGCCAAACCCTTACATTCTCCTGCCCTCCCTTTGGATGACAACATCTGTACCATTATTTATAATGTTACAAACTTCAAATCCCTGCCAACACATTCATCGTAAATCGATGAGCGGCAATTTACACTCGATATCTGAATGCCCGATGTCACATTATTGATATTACCACCAGATTTAACTCGGATGAGCTGGTTATCATGTCATCAGTGGAAGGATCGGTTATCTTGTCATCGTATGAGGAGGCACGCCTTTGCTAAACGCTCATAGTTTCACTGCTTGGTATTACTGTTCTGTTTGCAGAATTCTCTAAATTCCATGGCCATATCACACGCACAGAGATATTGAAGTATCGCAAGGTTGCAGACTGAAACCAGAATTTTGAGCACAGACGTGCTGTTACTCGTTTTAAGCACATCTCGCGGATATTGCGTTTGCAAGCGCCGACAAAAATTGAGTTAGCATCTAAAGCGATTTGCGTGTTTGGACTGGAAAGCATTTCGCAGGAAAAAAATGACACACTCATCAAAAGTAAACTTATAAGAATGCTAATTTTGTTATGTCGGCTAACAAGCCTAAAATTGGTTTGCCGAGGAAAAAAATATATTATTTTCTAACTAACATGGTAACGTTTCATCCACTGCTTACATTGGGTTTCATAATTCCTATAATCAGAAAAACATATATGGTATAGAGAGGAGACATAACGAAATTATGGATACACTAGTATAATAAATCAAATCAAAACTAGAACAATGATCGAATCATGCCATAATTATAGGATAAGTTCATAAACGGCGATAAATAACAGCAGAAACAAAAAGAAAATCGGAGAAAATTTGATTAAGGGTATTGATAAATGTGTATTTGTGTCGGTGTAAGCAGAGTTAAGTTGGACGTTTACCAAGTTATCAGCGAGTCAAGATGTGATTAGGAGACGCAAGAAATTGAATAAAACGAAAGACGGGTTTTCTTACCTGAGCTGTACGGCGAGCACTGCGTCACCGGCTGGTGGTCCATCATGCTCGATAGATTACACGCCCCAGTCATGGCTGTCGAACCCGAACCATAGTTGACTGACGATCTTATACTGCCATAAGGATACGGAGCCGTCTGGTTAGGCTGGTTGCAAGTACCATAGTCTCCGTAGGATGTCGGAATACCAAGTCCGCTTGTTTCGACGCCAGGAAGGCAGGATTCATAAGCATTTTGTCCTAAGTATGAATAATCCATTTCATGGATTTATTACCTATCTTCTTTTTAGCGATGTGAAAAAATTGAGAGTGACCAGGGCAAATAAGATTGAGAGTGTTTATAGCCCTTAAAATACCAGTTTTCTTCTGCAAAGCTGCCGATGTGATAAGTTTCTAAACGTATTGTGATTGGCCAATTGGACAAGCGCTCGCTCGACACGTCTACCAATGTGCTTAGCTTTGGAGTCACACTACAGTGGAGAAAGTCGTTTGTTTGTCTCTTGTGGTGACAAGTCGCTTTCTTTGTGCGCGCTTCCCGTCTACAGTGTTCACCTTTCATGGAGGGATGGCCCCGCGGCATAATCAAGGCACAACAATACAGTTAAAAGCAATTGGCACCCGATATTTTAATCATCGAAAAATCATAGGCGTAGTTATTAGACGGTTTACGTAGTACACAATGGACCGGTAGTCATTGATTTCTTTTGCCGTCAATGTTTGCCGTGTTTCGATTGGTTTGTTACCACAGTCAATGTGTGTACACATGTACCTTGATTGGAGTGATTCCCCCGGGATGAAGCCTGCGCTATCGACCCCATTCAAATGTCTTACTTCGAGCAAAATAATGTCCATTTCATCTGGTCTATTTCATCGCCTTCCAGATTCCGTTGAAACACGACAAAGACCGTCGTCACTTTCTTTCTCAAAGAACAGCACCCAGTCTTCAAACGAACTTGGCGCACTCAGTCTGTGGACATTCCATGACGTCACTCAGTCAAGTCGTGAGCAGTGTAGACTCGAACTCATACATTCCCATCAAGATGACTTGCCGCATTGCTTGTACTATCATTCTTTCAGAGCTTGAAGTGTTCTTTCACGACTTAACTTTCTCACTGGATAAGCTTTGGTATGAGATATACTCGTTTCCTTTTAAAAATTCGTTACACACATTTAGCTATCATCACTTGGAGGCTTATATATTCTTTTTGTCAAACTTCAAAGTAAGAAATGACTAAATGTCTGTATGCCACAGTCATCGACCCTGATTAATTTACGACACGGTACAGCAAACGTCAGAAAACCTGTCATATTGATGCCATATCCTGTTTTGCTATCAGATACACTGTGGCAACTTTAGATAGCTCACGACAGTGTTTTCGTTATATAGTCGTGGGTGTGAAAAGAAATGAAACTGAGCTATGCAAGTTTCTGAAGGCGCTCAGTTTCACGGACATTTTCACTGCAGCGTCACAAATTAACAACAGCGTCAATTTTTAAATTTGCTGGCTCTTAATAATGAATCTGTTAATTTACAAAATTCTGGCCAGTTCCGTAAATTTCTCATTGAGCTGTGTCATCATCTGAGACAGGAAGTTGTCACGTTATTTTGGGAGAAGCAAGCATTGACTTTTAGTGGTACGGTCATGTCGATAAAAAAGACATCATTTCTAGACTTTCTAACCGGTTTGAAGGCTGTGACCGAATGTAAATTTACTGTTAGCCTAACCATCTAGAGAAATGAGACAGTCTGAACTTAAGACATAAGCGCAAATCAAGTGATGGATGACTAATCGGTAAAGTAAAATCAATATCACTCGTACAGAAGAGTCGTGTAACTTCGTAAACTAAATGGTAGCGAACAATAAGATAAAATCAGAAAACTGAGATTCGGCAAGCGTTTAATAATCATGCTCTCACTAAAATGATTAACTCTCCTTTAATTGTTGAAATATATTCCGCTACGATTTCCTAATCAGGGTAAAATATTCAGAAGTGATTTCAACGACGCAATCACCGGTTAAGAATGGATCGAGAGGGTGGTGTTTGGAACTATGCCCCGAAGGCTCGTCGCCAATAGTGGAACACTAAATAAACAATGCATTACTCAGCCACACTGATTTTATCGTTTGTTTATTTTTTTCAGAACAAGGATTTTAAAGGTGAAAATATAAGTCTAATGCTGTTTTTTTCTAGGTACACAAGGATGACATGTTCTTTACAGGTATAAACATCCATGAGTTTTGTAAAACGACTTTATTTTTTAGCCATATTAGAGACAGGTAATCGAGACATAGGCTGTCGTTTGTCGTCTCGTGACAATGCTTATTAATGCAGCGATTTTTTTTCTCGAGTCACGACGCAATCCCAAACTGCCCATCATAATCGCGAAACATAAAAGTTTCATTGAATGTCCCTGAAATGATAACTTTCACGACTAGAGATCGCAGTAATTATATTAAATATTGATTTGATGGGAAGTCGTAGTGGATCTTTTGTGTGTCACCGTGTACTTTATGGCTTTTTGCTAACACACAAAGAAATGCTATTGATTTCAGAGGAACATACATAGAAATGTCAGCCATTGAACACTGCAATACTCTAGCTTCAGGGTTCGCTATTCTATAAGCACCTTTTTATCAGCGTAATGTACCTGTGTTGATTTCTCCTTTAACACTTTAAAAGAACAAATAGAAAGGCGAAATGCATCCATGCTTGTCGACAGCAAAGCAGAATCCCGTTCTCCATTGATATGGGAAACACTCCATTTAACAAATTCAGTACGAATGTCATCTGGGTCCCTTCAAACTGAAAAGAGCGGATGAATTAAGATTTCCTGACCAGAAGTACTTTGTTGACAGAAGCAAATCATTCTGTCATGCGCGTTCTCAATTCTTTCAAAACAATATTCCCGCGGTAACATTTGATTCATTTGGCTTAATAGATTCAACTTGTTAAATATTCTGTTCTTAGAATGTTACAGGTTTTGAAATCATGAGAATTTTGCGAGTTCACGTACGGCGATGTACATTTATTTTTCCATAACTCGCTATGCATGAATTACAATTTTGCGAGAAGTTCAAATTATACAATAATATCATGATTTGAAAAAAATCATTGTCTTGAATATATCGATATTAAATTTTAAAAAATCTCCACTATCACTGAAGGTCACGGTCTATTCAACATTTTTTGTTTGTTAGTCGTTATTGCCTAAAAATGAGAACAGATAACTCATCCCCATACGGACTGTTAGCACCTACAGTTTCGGATAAATAAAACTCTTGACGACGCCAAAATTTGACGGACACGCTCTGTCGCACATCACCAATACGGTTCACGTTAAAGCTCGACAAGTTGAACCATAAATCATAGTTTAACCGGATTGTAACCATCATCCATATTTAACCAGAGTCTGTCATCAGTGCGATGTCGATCAGCACTTCGCAATAATAAGAGTGGCCCTGTCCCATCTCAGCAGAACACTTTTTTCAAAGTACAAAAGTAAAGAGTATGTTGTGTACATTTTTGATTACTTGATACTGTTTTCATTAATTAAACTCATTACTTTCCGAAGCTTACTTTTCACGGAAGCCGAAGTCGTGTTCAAAGATGACACTTTTGAAATGAGTGAGTTACATTGTTTTCCAAAACTTGTCTGCAGTAACTATCTCGCTTAATCTGAGGCTAATTTTTATGAAGTATTTATTGAAGATACAACACTATTTTGAATAGGTATAAATATTATTTACAGTGCCCAGAGAAAAACTTGCAGCATAAACTCGAATGAAAAAAACGGAATTTACAATGGTTGAATGGCCGAATGTACACATTAAATACGCCTTGCTACAGCAGTGTCCTTTGTTCAGTGTTAGTTTTATCATAGATCACTGGTCGCTGAGGAGGTTGACCGATACGATATTTGCCCTGCCAATGTGTACAGCTTTAGCACGTTTGTCCCTCATTAAGTGAGCATGAAAAGGAAATTTTCTGTTATTCCTCTTTTTGGTGAGTCTACAAAGCATCTACCAGAGTTCAGACAATGCTGAACGCATCTCTTTGCCTCGACGTTGTATATTCTCAAACCGACAAAAGGAACAAACCCGTAAGAGAAATATATCTGAGAAAGGAACAGGACAATTAGTTCGGACATATAGTCTCATCTCATCTCATAAATCATTGACTAACATGCAACTCTCTACCACTATTGATGAACTTTAAACTGCCACCTAACTAATTCCAAATTTACATGAAGTCAATCAAGCAATTAAATCGATTGACAATACGATACAATCGAGTGAATAGAATGCGACTTCAAACAATGAGAAACTCACACCGTATAAATCAAATTGACACGATGTCTCTTTCTAGTCTCCATACTGTGACAATCAATATATTTTAAATTGATACAGACTTGGAAAGCGCTCGCTCGAAGTCCGCGATATACTTTGGAAAATTGAAAGTAAATAGAAACTTTCAGTCTTTCGTATCTCTATGTTTTGACTCAACGCTTGGATTTTACAGTTGTAGGTTTGTTAGGGTAGCCATAAATTAACAGATTGAACTGTTTATATTATACGGTGTGTTTATTTAGTCGAAGTTCATTAGGTAAATTGAAAGTGACCGACACGCTGTCTGTGCGCTTGAAAAATTCAATTCGATTTTACGATGGTTAGTCTGATAATGATTCAATGCGAATTGGTCAAGTTTAATCAGGAAACCCAAATATCTCAAATCTTCATTATCTTAAAAAGTCTTTGTTATTATTCCATTGAAACCGACGCATCAGTTATCTGTGTTTACCTAATTAAAGTCTAACATGATGTCACTTGGATGAAAGCTCGCTTTGTCCAACTTGCTGACATTTTTATTAGTCTGGTATTCTATTCCTGACATGTACTGTAACAGTAGTTTAATTTTGTTTTGAAATTCGTTCTTCCAGAAATCAGTGTTGATTTAACACTCTGTAGCACAGTATGCGTGCATCTTTCCGTCTACTGGCGGTGTGTATTGCGGGGCAATATCAACCTCAAAAACTCAAATGTGACTAGAATGTTGAAAATCATATCTCAAAGGCTGTATTTAATCGAAAAATCGCCACATGTAGACCAGCCTGCATGACAATCGCTGTGTGCAAACCTTACCCTTTCATATCTGTGTTCATTTATACTCCTCGAGTAGTTTTATCAGAATTAAACTAATATTTACCTTATTGCTAAAGGTACTTCACTTTCAATGCAAAGATTATTCGGTTCCGAGATGAACCATAGAGCAATATTTGAGTCTTGCATGCTCTATGATTAATAATTTTAATCTAATTATCGCTAATTAAACGTTTTCTGGAACGTTAATCTCAGAGTGAATCAAGATTTAATCTGGGCTAATGACACTTGAAATTTGATGATTGAAGAGATCCGACGACCATCGCTTTGATTTAGATCAAAAATTGCCACATTAACACCGTACTGCACCGCAAGACAATAATTTCGTATACGACCTCCGTTGTGTTTGTCTATCAAAAATCTATTTGTATTTGTTTGTCAACTTGCCTGTGATTGTGTCAATGTTTGTATATGTGCTTCAATGTTATCTTGTCACCTTATCGATTTGATATCCGTGAATTTGCATTCAGAACTAAAATGTTTCCATGACAACATCTCTTCAAATTCTATATTATTCTGTACGCATGCCCCACCAAACGAAAAGTGTCTCGATACATGAGGGTCTCCAAAATCGTTTCAAGACAAACAAGTAAAATCAGAACGACGTACACCTCGCTTCTCGAACACCAGCGTTGCCCTTGTGTAACCAAACTTACATAAAATATCATGATTAAATGGAACAGGGCGTTTCGGCCGAATATTGGCGGTAACTCGGTCATATACCGTATTTTTTCCTCATCAAGTATTTCCTCGTCCGCCTGTCAATGCAGTTCGTTCTTGACCTTTCAATTATGTGTGTTTAATGTGTTTGTGTGAACAAGAATATTATACGTACAGTACCATGGCTGAGCCGCCAGCTACTGTGCTGTGTATCTTCCCTGTTTCACGCTCAGATGCGATTAACGAATTCGTTTCAACATGTAACTCGGCGCCAATGAATAGAGGCGTTTCCAACTCACTCATACTGTTGTCACGGTTCCATAGGAACCGACGATAGCCAACTGAACTCGTAAACTTTGAATAACGAAAGCGTTGCAAGGAGAGCTTTCGTTTGTGAACTTGTGGAAAACCTGTTGACGTTGAAACTCTAGTTAAATCAAAACTGAAACTTCTTGAACGTCAGAATAGAAGATGAAAATCTAATTAACAGCGACTGTTTCGGTACTATACATGAATGGACATTTGTAAGTCAATAACCTATTTCCCCCGCATTGGTTTTAAAATCTGACTTTTTAATCTATACGGAAATGAGACCACCCTTTACGTCGAAAACACCTCGCGTCCTGTTATGAAACCCGCAGTGTTAAATATAAAACTGACTCGTTGGTATCTTCGACCCAATCCTCTGAAATGTACAACGCAGAGAAAGAGCAATGCGTTAAGTTGACAATCCTGTGAGTGACGGAAACATACAAGAGATTTGTAACAGCAGAATGAACAGATGTGTATATAACACAGATTTAGAAATTCCAAGCCCCTCAGATCATAAAGGACTTACACAATGAGTCCCAGTAGAATCGAATGGCAGACGACCAGTTGTCCTAGGCAGAGTTGTATTCAAAAATTATAATACACAAATTCTTTGCTCCAGTAAATCCACAGACAAAAGTCTCTTTCGTTCTGACAAAAGAAGCGAATCATATGAATCTCGTTAGGGGAAACCCTATTAAAGCGATATGGGCAATGAACGAAAGAGACTAAATTAGCTGTTTTGACTGAAACACTGATGGGTCTGCAAAACTAACCAACCGCCGGCCGTTGTGGTGACTGTGGCGTTTTCCGTGGAAAGCGTACATTTCTCTACAATTTTATTAATTTTACCGTCAAAGTTGTGATTTTTGATTCGCAATTCCCCCGAAAAGTACAGAAATTGATGATATTGTATGAGTGGTCGATGATGACGTCACAATCGTGTGTTGTCGACAGTTGTTAGGACTCGCTGAGTTGACCCTTCACCCTGATATGGACACGTGCCAGTTTATGTGTGCACGAGTTGATATAAACCTACACTATGTATACTTGAAGGAGGTAATACATAATAGACTTGCGATTTCCGCTGAACATAAAGAGAATGTTCCTTGTCGGTGAGCACTAGAACAAGCAACATCGCCATTGTTTGGGAAAATTGCGGTTCAAAATCTGCAGGTAATTTCATTGGCTGACGGTGTATCAGTTGTGAAAACTATTTAACTTACTCTTCGAAATGATCTACGTGCCACACTTACTACAGATACAAAATCCCAGGCTTTCAAATACGGAAAATGATGAACGCCGATGCCATCAATAATATGAAACGTGATCTTCAATCTCGTCAAAATTTTTCTATCCAAAAGTTCTAATTTAAGTTTATATAAAGAGACATTTTTTTAATAATTTTAGCGTTCTTTTTTCCTGTGGTTAAGCTGGCAAAACAATACCCATGTCTAAAAATAACTGACCGATACAAGAAACAAATCTCGCGTCTCGTGCAAGGCGATGACGAACAGTTTCCATAGATCCAGTGTATGCAAGGGTGCAATCATGGTAGTTTTACCGGAATTTTCAGCATTTTAAATCGAAAATACCAAATCCTTGCAGAGTATTTTACGTACTCTGTACCTAATAGAAGGATTATAAAGGTCGACATACATGCGGAATTACTTCTATTTGACTAATCGCACAGCAGTTCTGGTTTGTTCGTTTCGTCATAGGAATAAAAGTACTTATTGACCTATCACCGCTAGGAACTACACTGCTGTTGTTTCACATCGAAAAAAAGACAGTAGATACAATACAGTTGTCAATCAATCAATCAATCAACTTGTCTTTGCAATTTTACGCAAACGTTCAAGTTGGAGTAACATCTTATTCATTTATGTTGCTTTGGTAACTTAGTGCTTTCATCCATAATGCAAACTACATGTTTCAGAAAACATGAAAAAAACTGTCATTTACAAATTGCATCCTCTGGTTCAACGTTGAGATATTTCTAAACAGTGAAGAGAGAAGTTGTTACAGCTTGTGAAATTCCTGTTTCTCTTTCTATTTGTCGCTATTTTATCGAATGAAGTGGGATGAGTTCATGGAAGTAATATTTAGAAAACAAATTTAAATCATACAGGGGCAATTTCTAGGAGCGACATTCAACAATAAGTTCGGCTCTCAACAAAAGAAAGTGAGCTGTGGGTTCATCCATGGCAATTCTTTCATTTCAAACATGGTGATTGTGGCGCTCTCAGAAGTGCATTTTTGAAAATTAAACGTAATCCAATTATGGCGTCTTTTAATCACAGAAGAGCACCGCTGGATGTAGACTCGTGATTGGTGTTTTGTGTAACTGATATTGCTACTGAGTTACACAGTGCCATCTCTATTCAATGTCGTCATATAAACAACTTCTGTACAGCGAGAGGGACCGCGTTCTTTTGTTGAGAGACTCACCCTGTAGGCTTGTGACGTAATTAAGTTATCGCACGATGTGGAACAGACAACGGGCGCCTTTCTCCTATCTCTCCGTTTACACCGTAAAAATTGACACTCTCAAAATCTGATTGTTTTATCGTGTCATTTCAGTGGTTAAAATGCACCACAGGGACTGGTTCAGGGTTTTAATACATTCATTAAATATTTTGGTCGGCTGAGACTGGAAATCACAAAGTTATGGCAACAATTCTAGCCTCTCATTTATTAAAACACCGGAATGCTGAAATGTCGTTTGGTTTGCGAACACTTTGCTGTTTGGAAGTGATGAGAAATCACTGAAAAGATGGTTCTGATTGGAATATATAATATTTGGGTTTTACAGGACATGTTAAGTGATATTAATGAAAATTGATATCTATAATTAACAAGAATCTGCCGTTAAAATAAATATTCCCGTACAAGTTGAGAATGCTAGTGTTGATATTTGGTTTGTCCTGATCTAGATGAACAGCTAGGGTTTATCAAAATATGAAATGCCTTTGAAAGGCGTTGGTCACCATTGTGTAGGCTACATTATGTAAGAGGTTTGGTTGTTTGGTAGGTTTTCGATATTGAGTGTTTTAACTTTCTTCAACCCGTGTTTTCTCAATTTTAGTCTTGTAACGACTGAAGGAATTTGATTACCGACAACTTAGTAGATGTGGTCATAGACAACGGAATTTCGACAATGACTTGAAAATTAGCAATAATTATTCATTGATTCATTGATTAATTCATTCATTCCATTTATTTGTCTCTTCGACGGTTCGTTCGTCATTTCTCATTTGTTCATTCAATATTCTTTTATCCATCCATCCATCCATCCATCCATCATCCATCCATCATTCATTCATTCATTCATTCATTATGGCATAGTGTGAGCTTTCAAGCGCGTTGTAAAGGTGTTTTATTTTTGTAGAATATCATGATTGACAACACACAATAATAATTTGTTAAACCCAAATTAATGGTGAAATTTCGGTCTGAATTAAGTAGACTTATCGCAAAGTGGACCGATTTGTGACAACAATTCTAAGAAAGCACTTGAGACTGAAGTAATACACGTTTTAACAATTCAGTTAAAGATTTACGAGTAAACTCATTCTACGTGTATTTGCATCGATAAATATTTATTTTTTTTTAAATTCCTAAACTAAAACATTTTTACGAAAACTTAACATAATGTACAGAAATCTATTTACAAAACACACACTTCTATAGTGTAGAATACAGAAAATGTTGACACTACGAATCATAAATGTACATTAGAAGTTGTCGATGTCAGAATATATCCATTTTCCTGTCAGGTCCTTCCATTACAAAAACACAAAGCTGCTCTTCCAGCGAGAACTATGCTGCAAAATATCTCGTAACGTGACAATGTCTTCAGTGTACACGTATCGTCTGAAATGTTTCCCTTGGTCTGAAATCAGCTCCTTCTTCAAAAAAAATCGAAATCAATTTTCGCAGTACATATATTGGACAACATCGATCACTTTAGGCATGGGTTGGTTTTTTATATGCCGTCTGAATTGACTGACTCACTCATTGGTTTTCCATCATTTCATATACACTTATCTCTGTTAATATTTTATATAAATTAAACTATGTAACTGTCCTTCTGATCAAGAACAGCCGTCAATTTAAAAACTGAATATCTGAAATGTAAATTATGCATTCATAATAATCTCTTGATGTATTTCAAGTTAGTTCCATCTTAACGTCTTCGTCTTTTCTTATCTTTTGAATTCATGCTCCATAAAATGTTGGCAGCTTCTTCCCGTGTATTGCACATCACACAAGCAGTTGAATCCGAACAGGTCGTCAGAACATGATCCACCGTGTTGGCATGGAGATGACCTACACTCGTTTACATATTCACAGCTGTTGCCATAGTGATCGCTGGAGTGACATTCGCACGAGTAGCCATCGGTGGGATCATCTGTACACGTGGCGTTGTGTTGACACGGGTTGGTATCACATTTGCGAGGGGGACACTGTGCGAATAGTTGGATGAAGTCATTCCATTGTAAACCACGCGAGAGTTTGTCCTGTAAAAGAAAAGCGCGAAATCAATCAGGAGAGGCGACGAAATGTCACCAGATAGGTCAAATTTAATCATTTTTCCGTGTGGTTATGGTAAATTGCTGCCTTAAGTTGGAACACTGTTACGGCTGCTATCTGCTTGAGCACCGGACTGTATAGAGGACGCAATTTACGAGAACTGTATCATGACAATGAAAAGTTCGTTCGCTCGACACATTCACAGTTATGTAGATTCGTTTTATTTGCCATTTTCTTGGAATAAATTTATCTTTTTTTTAAAAAAAGACAATGAAAAGCCAGCTCAAGATGATATATGATGAAGCAGCCACTTATAGTCAAATCATTATAGAACAGATTGCATCGTAATAGAGAATTATCTTAATACGTGCGTTGTTGATGTTCATAGTGATGGTATCAACTTTACTGCATGCGATAAGCTTTGAATCAACTATTTGACTTAGGATTCATCTTTTCATACACTGAACAGACATTTCTTGTCATCGTCTCGTCGCGATGAAATGTACCTGACTGAAATCAACAACTGTGGTATCGTACTATCAGTAGTGTGATGTACCTCTTCTCTAAATAGATGCGACGGTTCCTTGACGTTCAAAGCAGACTGGAAGGTTTTCTAATGTGCTTAGTGGACTAATATCACACAGTTTCCCAGGTGCGCGAGCGAGAGCTATCACGAATCAACAGTAAAAATGTATTGGAAATTTGAAAGCATTCATATGATGTTACAAACCTGGAAATACTTGGTACTAACTGTTTCATTCAGCATGTAACAAAGGCGTACATTGCCCTGTATGTATATTCGGCCACCGACTTGCCCAAGTCGCGACAGTGCGTCGATATGTTGTAGATGTGGGTTATACAATACCAACAGATTCATACCTATAGACTCCAAGTTGTTTAGGCCACTCAAATTACGCAAGTCCTGTTTGAAACGGGAAAATTGTCAATGATGTTATTGAAGATTTCAGTAAACAAGTATTAAACAATCTATCTGTGCTATAAATGTTTTAAATTTGTTCCTTCGTCTCGTCCGGTCTGGCCTGGTGACGTAAGAGAATTGGTTGACCAGTCTTTCAGTGTCTTTTTTGACATCCATTGTGACAGAGGGATGCAACGTTTTCACCCTAATCTCGTCTACCAACCCTTCATCTCGTCTACCGTCGTGCTCACCGCATACTTGCCTACGTACACAGGCTGCATAGCCACTAAAACGTGAAAGATTATCGAATTTTTAACAACCATTACTTTTTAGCATTGTTTCATAAAGCTTGATAAATACTACAGTATTAATGCAAACCACGTTGTGATAAGAATAATCACTTTAATGACTAGTGTGCAAGGAGACAAACATTATCTGTTTACAGCGTTTGAGTCATCAATTTTCTCGACCTAACCTGATTGCCAACGATATTCAAGGACCCGCCAACTTCTCTCAGGTTCTTCAGCGCCCCCAACGTCAGTAGTCGTGTTGACATTAAATACACATCTCCGTCAACTATTTCCACGTTTTCCAGTGTGGTCAAATCATTCAACAGAATATTTCGTTCAAGCCTGAGATCCCCTGTGAATAAATAAAACAATACTACACTCTATACACATACAGCCGATGCTAGTTAGCAGATCACGATTCTTACCAATCAGCAACCCGAAAAGTTACAATTTTATCTAAAACAACATCTGTTATTTTCTTACTTTTATGAGCCGATGATAATGAATTAATAATGATATCAATAAGTAGAGAGGTGTTGTCACAACACAATATCGGAGTAGTGGAACAAGCATTTGTTAAGAAATTAAGGACTTTATTTTCCAAACATGGGCCACAATTAGGACAAAAACCTTATCGTTGCTTTAACAAGGACAGTGGGAGGTTCCGAATCTCGGAAGGTATCAAGAGAAATATATAAAAGCTTAATTTTTTATAAGTTTGGCAGGCCCTACAAACGAAAGAGTTGTTTTATCTACAATTCTTGAAAGCTCAAGAAAGAGTAATTGCCGTACAATTGTGTCGTGTATCAATTCTACAAGGTTACAATCACAGCCAAAAAACGATTTTAGTGTGCTAGTTGTGTCGCTGACATTGCCAGGAACTGATTCAACATTAATAATCACTAGGAATAATACAATCCTTACCTGTTATGTGCTTTATATTACGGAGAACGGCCAAATTTTCTAACTTTGGATTGCTTCTGATATCTACCTTGCCAATCGAAGCGTTTTCACGTCCATCGATAGAATTACAGATGCCAGCAGAAGTGAGATTCTGGTTTCGTTGCAATACTATTCCACCAACATGTTGTAAATTTTCCAATCCAGACAGAGATTCTACCGTCGGAACTCTTATCAAACACAGTTCTCCCAATATCTCCTGCGAGTTACAATAAAAAAAATACCTGAATAGTTTTGCCATGTCTTTCCACATTTTATAGTGACTGACATAAACAAATAGTATTAAAACATGTATTAGGGATTATATTTATTGTTTACTTGTAAAGTACTCAATATCATTGAAAAACTTATTATCCTGAACAACAAACTTCGGTTAAAAATCAAAATAATCGGTAACTATATCCAAACATGTAAAACTATTAATCCAATTCACTAGAAAATGAGTGTCCATGGAAGTTCTGAAAGATGTTAGTTCGATAGAAAATCATTCTTAAAGCCCAATTAGTTGTATCTTTTTACATTTATTTTCCCCAAAAAATAATATCTAATTTCGAGAGAGATGTCTTGCATTCCTGCTGTTGAGTCATGTTGTCTTTTAAAATGTCAGTATTTCAACCCTTGGTACTGGTTTTGGTCGACTAATTTCACGCGCTTCTACGTATATAATGCAACGGCCATATGTGATTTGCGACTTGAAAATTATTAGCTGTTAAAATCCAAGCTCTGCGTTCGTCGCAAATGTTTGAACAACGTTCTGCGGTCACATTTCGGTAAGAATTTTATTACATAAATTGCATTTGATTTCAAACTATCATGCCGAAAAATGCAAACAGATACAGCCAATGGGGCTTTAATAGCAAGATTACTGGCCATGTCATATCTTAGCTGACATTAAACTTAGCATCTAATACAAAATATGAAGGATGACAGAAGACGTCGCGGATTTGTACTAATTCCATGACAACAAACTGGTGACTTAAGCGCTAATTCGCAGTACAAGTATTCGTATTTTGTCATTAGTTCACACGTACCTTCACGCTTGTCAATGACGTAAGCGTTGTGATGTCACAATTTTCGGGGTCACTCTCACAAGTGATCAAGACACCTCCTCGTCCAAGGAATCTTGTACACGTGCTTAGAGCCTTCAATTCCGTACTAGTCGTTGCGATAAACCGATCCTCCATCGAACAGCTGCCGTCGTAAATTATTTGATACTTGAACACTAGAGTCTCTGTTCCACCGTCAACGAAAATAGCATGAACAATTCTGAAAGTGGAAAAGTCACATTTAATTTTAATCATGATGGCACTATGAATTGTCCTCTGTGCTTTAGCAGCCGAGATGGAAGACTCTGTACGACAGTCTTTTTCAAAATAGAACAATGGACGAAAATCATCCAACAGTTTTACGTGTAATGAAAAAGGACATGCACTAATGCTTTTAGTGTTCAAATAGACTGAACGACTTACCTTTCTTTGAGAGAAGGCTGTAGCTGGTAGATATTTTTCATTTTATCATTGTAGTATTTCACAGCATTAAAGAGGGTTGCTATTGATTGAACAGTAGCATTTTGGGTCTGAGTTATCTCACACTGAATGACAGTGCCTGTATGGTTGTTGGTGATGACGCATTGGAATCCATGGAGCCCTAGGATGTCACAGCTCAGATATTCTTTGTTTCCGTCATATCTCTCGACAAGGACAAACTTCACAGAAGTTGGAAACGATTCTTCTGTTATCATTTCTTCCAAATCGACTGTAGAAACATCGAGATGGAGAACTGGATCACGTGATTCATAAAGCATGAGTGTTTTCGAGGGGATCTCGTGATGTCGTAGAGATGGCGAGATTACCGAGTACACAGGTGAACTTGAGAAATTGCCATCGTGAATAACGAACTTGAAAATCAAACTTGTTTTGGTCGATATCGAATTGATATCAAATACCAGCTTTTTCAGTTCTGATTCAACTGTTGACACCTGAGATGTGCCTTGTAGCAAAAATGCGTCATCATTCAAAACCTGGTTGAAATTGGCAGAGGGGTTCTTGATTGAAAGACGACTTAAGGGATTGACAGGGTCCTTGGTTAGCTGTGTCAGTAAACTTATCTCTACAGTGTAAGGCCAGGTTCCACCGTCATCTTCTAGAGTAAGCGAGGAGCAATTAACAAGTGCTACAGTACTCTGGTCACGAACATAGTGTGTAGTAAAATTTGCTGTCTGCCCGTTGAGCCTCAGTACAGGGGCAAAATTGTTTAGCAGTTTGAACTTCACAAGTCTTTTACTTTGCTGGTACGACTGTTGGAACGGAAAAGTCACGTTCAGTTCTCGACAAGTGTAAGAGATTTGCTCCTTTGCGTTGATATACACGAGATTTTCGAGGATTTCCGAGTATTTTTCGCCAGTCGCTTCTCCTCGAATTGCCAGATTTTTCGAACTTTCATTATATGTTGTAAAAAGATCTGTTTCTGAATCAACTCTTAGCCACTCGTCACAACAAAAGACGCATCTCAACTGTTCCTCTTTTGTTTGTCCGATACTCACAATAATTGATCCGATTTTCCCGCGAAAATGATTGACCATATTACCTGTTGTCGTCGGTGACGCACCAATATGGAAGATTCCATTTTGGAAAAGAGGTCGGTCGATGTAAACTTTACCCCTGGATTCTCCGTTTAAAAATATTTCTGCAGACGATGGTGAATGTCCGCTTTGACTAAACAACACCAGGGTGAGTTGATACCATTCGTTGACTTTGAGATCAAAATCTCGAAACAGTGTTTTTCCAATTCTTCGAGTAGTTCTGTAGAAAAAATCCAACGTACCATTGAAGCCGAGATCGAGGGCGTAAACAAGCCTTCGAGTGTAGTAATTGTGTGAGATTAGCGTCATGCATTCATGTGGACCGTCAGGAAGTTTCGATAGAGAAAACCAAATGAAAATCGTGGAAGATATATTCGGTCGTATAGACAGCCCTGGAACCTGACCCATGTACACAGCATACTGTCGTGCGCCATCGAACGTCAGCACATCATCATTCTCAACATTCCGTTGAGGGCGCAGTGCCAGTCTTTCCTTGTCAGACACAAGAAGGGGAGAGGGAAATCCACAAGCTTTGATTTTCTGCAATTTGTCTTTTTCTTTCGGGCACACTGCTTTTTCATCCGTTGTCAGTTTAATATCGTTTTCAATTGTATACTCATCGCAACGATCCAATTTGATTTCTGCGCCGGTGATGATCTCTGGAAGCGGTTCATCAAATGATAGGTTCAAGGGCAGATAAACTTGCCCTTCAACGAAATTGTAAAATGTGGCGTTTGAAATCAATCGATCGTCGGCTCCCGCCTTTTCAGTGTCTTCTATAGTAATATGAATTGTCGCAGTTGACGAGAGTCTCGGGTTGCCGTGATCTTCAGCAATAATCTCCAGAGTAAAGGAATCGTTGCTGAAATTTTGCGAGTCGAAATCTCGTGTGAGAAAAACTGTATTGTTTGGCGATACGTCAAAGCTATCGTAATCGTTTTTCAAAAACGAATGAAATTCACCAGAGGCGCCACTATCGGCATCGGATATTTGAAAATGTACAAGAAATGATTGGTTAAGATGATTTTCCGTTATTGAAACGTTTACATCATTCACGCCAAATTCTGGTGCATTGTCGTTCACGTCGGAAACACGAGCTTCGAATAAGACAACAGTTTCCATGGAAACATTTCCATGATCCCTTGCAGTAATATTCAACAGAAATGGATTTTCGGACAGGTTTTCAAAGTCGACCTTTGACCTCAGCGTAACATTTCCGGTGTAAGTGTCGATGTCGAAATAACTGTTCTGGTCAATAGAATACGAGATATCAGCGTTGACACCGTCATCATCGTCCACTGCACTGATAATGATGATAAGCGAACCCACGTCCACATCTTCTGGAAAGCTTGCAACGTAATGACTGAGCGGAAAACGAGGCGCGTTATCGTTGATGTCATCGAGATAAATGGTGACAAATAGATCTGTTTGACACGGTGGAGATCCATTATCTGTCGCTGTAATGCGAAGTTCGTATAAACTCGTAGCTTCTCTGTCGAGCCTGGCAGCTACGCGAAGATGACCGGTATCATTATCAAGTTTGAAGAAAGATGAATGATTGAAACCAGATAGCTGGCAAAGCACCATTGCATTTTCTGAGGAATCCGAGTCTTCCACGAAAATCGGAAGAACTTCAGTGCCGATCGGAATTTCCTCCGTGAGCTTAATGATTAAAGATAAATTGTGGGAATGACTTATCGGGAAAGGCGATTCCTCAATCATTTGATCGATTTGAAACACTGGACAGTTGTCGTTTATGTCCAACACATCTGTGATGACTGTAATGTTACACAAGTCGTAATATTTCTCTCCATCAACTGTGGCCGTTACAAACATCTTCACGACAATCTTTGAATATCGTTCATGGTCAAGGAGAGTATGTTCTCTACCCAGACACAGTTTCCGATCAGTAGCATTGCGGAGAAAGAGGTCACGATCGGATAGATCGACCGTCACATTTTCATCAGATCTCAGGACTCCCGTGATGTTTTCTATATGAATTTTGATTTCTTCGTAATCAGTAAAGTATTCAGAAAAATCGAGGACCAATTTACCCTGCATCTGGTGTTCTGCAAGACTAACACTTATCTCCTTGTCTCTCAATGGAGCCGGGCGTTGGGCCGGTAAAACCGTACTCTGCGTATTAGAAGCAGAAATAGTCAAGTCATGTATGTGTGTAACATTATAGTGTGAAAACAAATAGAAGCGACTCGTTTTACATCCGGAAACATATCTGCCATCTTAGACACTATATCTAGTCTTGTAGATCACACACGCACTGTCGATTAAAGCGCTATCAAAAATCTATCGCGTTGATAAAACATATATTCCAAAGCTAGACTTGATTTTAGTTCTCATATTGTTTCCGGTCATTGTTCACCCATCATCGCCTGTTAGTGAATTATATAGGACTCGACGGTCGCAGTCGATGATGTATATGTACCGTACTTTCAATGTATGCTAAAATTGATTATACAATTGTCATCTGATAATCGGAAACATAACAGTTGTGTGGCTTCATGATTGAACACTTTCAGGAGGTACAAATTAATAAAAGTGACACTTAATTTGTCACATGTGAACTGTGAAGCGATACGAACGATGAAGACGTGATTTAGATTTTTGGTCTTGGTTTAGAGCGGCTCTCTAAATCGAATAGAAACGTGGAGATAAGTTACATGTACTCGATAATTTTCAACGCGTTTTCGGGAAAAGGAACAAAAGCATTACCTGGAAGGGCTCCGGTGAAGTACTGATGGGGCCTTCTAGCATTTCGAAGTTACAGACAAACGTGTGGGACTGAACGTTGTGATAGAGAGCTATTTCAACCCTGTATACAGAGAAGAGATTTCACACAAAGGATAACAGCAATCAATCGTGTCCCATAATATGTACATTTATTACAGTGGCTGTGACTCTTGATAAAATATACTTCGTTTGTTCAGTAAACCAACCAATTCTTCTCCCTTAATCACATTTATGATGAAATAGGAATTATCGGCCCTTCAACACAATATATTAGATACGTTGTGCAGTGTTATTGATTTTATAAGAAAGAGGATAATCAGCGGGCACATCTTCAGTTTTTAACAATAAGACTTCACTTTACACAAATAGGCTGTTTTGACAATTTGAACGATAGGTATTTCGATATAACTTTAGTAGTAGAACAAGAAACTTTATTTCTACCAAAAACAAAAAAACTTTAAAATTACAATGAACGGAGCTCTAACAGGAACATGGGTGCCTCATTTACAAGATGTCACCAAATGTCATGATCATTATTGGATATACTTATTTCTCTTCAACCAAGATTTCAGGCTAGTCAGTCTTGGTGTACTTTTTGAGCTTCATTACATCATATTGTACTGAATGATTGTGATAGATTTGATGAAGAGAAAATGAAACTTCTTGGGATACAAAAAATATTTGTAATATACAAGTTTAAAATTTCCCCGATATTTCTTCTGTAATTATTAATGATTACTGTTTGTGTTATGACAGCCTCGAAGAATATCATTCACATCGTGAGAATGACTACAGTGTGTGTATACACTTATTATTAACTACCCGCCGGGACTGTATATGCAAAATAATCACAATCATACCAATCCATAATCCGATAACACTAGGTCAAAAATCGTAATACACTAGTTATAAACATAGACACAAAACAGTACAGAACAGACAGTAAATCACCGGTACACACAATAAATTCAAATTCAGGAAAGAAAGATATATGGATCGCTAGCAAAAAGACCAAGAAGTGATGTCAGTTTTGAACAAGATAAAGATTACGATTAAATTTTTGCCCAAACATTAAATCGCAGCCCCATGCAGAAAAGCAAAAACTGTGTGATACTGTACATATCTGCACTGAAATTTTCACATAAACTGCACAGAGTAGTCCAACGTAATGCGTAGGGGTGAATGTTTTCATCTGTGTCATTGTATGTTCTTTTTCCTTTTTAACATTACCAAATTTTGAAAATGGTGGGAAATCAAAATGACCGTTAAAATTTGAATTTACTTGTCAAATGTTCGTTTCACAAAGGAATGGTTTCCCTAATGCAGCAAAAGCCCATATCCCTTCAGAGAGTAGAACTCAGAGAAAACCAGGAGAGAAGAGGAAGATATTTTAAGGTCAACACATTTCAAGAGTTACAGCTAGTGGGGCTTTAAAAGTGTCAATTAGTAAAATGATAGATAAATAAATATGTCTGAAAGGCCCCATGAGTAGGATCTTTATAACAAACATATACGTTACAATGTTTAAATCTGTTCACGATAAAAGTGTGGAAATTAAGGATCAACGCATTTTATGGCCTCCGTGACAGCTTATTCAACGAGTTGTCATGGATGTAATAATTTAAATAGCCGTCATATAAAGTATGATATGAACTCACCAGCGAGTTGTCATGTCAGGTGATTGGGCCGTATTGTTGTAGTACACTCCTTTCAAGAACTCGGTGTACATTGCAGCGCCAGCATTACCCGTTATCGACAAAGCTGTGTGAAATTCAACAGTCGCAGAGAATATTCACTCATGGATAACTATCAATTTTCAACGAAACTGTTTGTTTTCAGCTGATCTGAGCACTTTGATAAACACTAAATGACACGAAAGTCGAATTCCACTTACACTGTAAATGTTAATTTTCACCCTAAAGATTATTATATGTTTTGATAACGCCAGTTTGTGTGACACAGAATATTTGTGCAATGCACGCTGGTCCTTCGATGTTCCTCAATTGGAAACTTACTAGTAAAAATAACATGTATAAACCCTTTCTTGTAATCAGCAATAATGACAACACATATATTAAAAAGATAACAAGATGCAAATTTGGCGCCAAAATTATTCACATGAAATTCAGAAATAGTCTGCATTGTATTTTTGTGAAACTTAAAATGCAGTGGGAAAATTAGACTTAGTCTGGCTGTCACATGATGTCATCAATGGTCGCCATATCAACATTTAGGTTAATCATAAACTAAACCCTCAACGTATCCTGAAACGGCTTCAATAAAAAAATGTCATTCGACAAGTCCTTCCTACTGGGTTGTTCTTGATTCGTGGACCTACTCAGAAGTCAGGTAGGTGAAGGGAAGTGATTTAAACTACCACTTTTCCAAGCACGTGATCATTGAATCAGGTGATCACTGAGTCAGGTGATCACTGAGTCAAGTGGTCACTGAAGCAGATGATCACTGAATCAGGTGGTCTCTCGATCATGTTGTGTAGCTTTATTCACAGATAATAATTGTGACATGATAGCTGTCTTGCTCTCGCGTAGAAACAAAACAGAACTTGTTCTCTGATAACAAGGCCATGCTGGTTAATGATAGATTTTAAATTTGATCAAAAGGTCCGATCCAGGGATAGAGAATCTGTTTAATTGGATGGACCGAAACATTCAAATAGCGAAAGGTTGCTTGTAGCTACGTAAGTGAACCGAAGCAAGTTTCATTTATAAACTTACTATCTTCGCCCTGTCTTTCCAACGGATTTAAAATCCATCAAATGCTTACAGAGCATGTATGATTAATTCCAGGGAAACCACATCGGTCTGATAGCGAGGCATGAATTTTAGAAGGTCACAAGGCTGTAATATTTCTCAATAGCTGTAGTACACTCGAATATAATTCATTCCAACATTTACTTCAGTACGCGGGTACATCCGAATCTCGTAAATCCATAAAATCTGCCGATTACACATACTTTATTGACTTGAATCAAAGAACAAACTTCGCTTTAGAATGACCCTAGCGCCAAAAACTTTGAGAAAAAGCATGCTTTGACTCAAATGGTGGCAAAATGAGGAGAAAGCATGATGTGTTGAGACCAACGATTGCAAAATAATAATGCACAGTACATCCTAAAAGGTAACAGCAGGTAACTTACATCCTGTTCTCGACATGCAGAACAATCCATTTGACGTTGAGGGAGTTAAAGTCTCATATTGCCTGTCAGCCGTGTTCGTTGTAATTCTTATGCGAGCAAACTGAAAGCCAAACGCACAGATCACAAAATTAGTTTGTCTTTCAGAAATCACTGAAATCAAAAAATGTTTAGTACCAAAAAGTGATTTTTTCTGGGTAGATGTTTTGTGTATCAGACTTTAAGCCAACAGCAGTACCGAAATTATCTGACCAATTTAAATTTTAAAAGTTGTGTGACTACAGCCAGATCGTGTATAACATTCGTTTTGAGTTCAGTCGGTCGTGAACTCAAACACCTCTTACACTATGTAATCTGTTGAAATGAACGGTGCAAATCCAGCGAATTTTATTACTTTTTAAATAACGCTCCCTTGATGTTTTAAAGAAAATCGTTCCTCTCCATACGGCAAACACATAAAGTATTTTATTTCAGCTGCAATAAAGTCTCAGACTGACGAAAAGCTGAAGAGTTCGTCAGAAGTAATCACAAAGGATTTTGTTCGGATGCAATTTCGGAGTGCAAATGACGATGCAAATTACGTAGATCGGGCCATCAAACAAAGACGAATTTGGTTTTAAAAATAAATGTATTGTGTTTGTAAACATTATCCATACGATGAAAACTTTGTTTTGATAGTTCATGTCCCCAGACGGAACAACTGCAAGTCTTACCAGGAAGGATGTGCTTCCAGGGTTATCTAGCAATCGATAGGATCGCTTGGCAATTAGCGGCACAGCTCCACCGCCAACTATGAACGGATTGCATGCAATCTTTCTGGTTGAATCCACTCCATAGTGTCGACAAACCATCAAAATTCCAAATAGTAACCACGTCAATCGCCTGAAATGAAATGAACAACCTCTATAGCGATATGTAAATCAGCAGATGCTAAAAACTCAAGCGCGAATATTGAAAATATATTATCACCCCACGGTAAGGTTTATTGAAGCCAAATATCAGTGATCTGTTGAACTTTGAAAAAAAAACTAAAATAAATAAAAAGTTTACGCATTTGGTAAGGACGACATCTGGAATAAAGAGAAAATTGGCTCTGGACTATATTCCCCTTACACTCTGTACAGAGGATAGATCTTTACGTGAGCTCACTCATGGATGATACTCTATATGTCCATTGCAAATAAGTCACGTGTTATCAGAGAGGTACGATGTGGTTCCGATATTTTACAATTATTGGCCAACGTTGTCTTCCAACTCGTGTTTGTTTAGTACCATACAGTAAATTCAGAAGATGATTATGTGTAAAATTGTACAATGCATCAAACATGCGCAAGCAAACTCAGTTGTTTTATTTTGATCTTCTCTGTTTTGAAAAGACACACATCACGAAATTGAGCTTCAGGGAATATTCTGCTTCTGTAAAGCTCTTGCGAATGTCGTTTATCGTCTTGTTTTTATCTTCAAATCTTGGAAAAGCAGCTATTCTCTGATACCTCATGGCGATGTATAAGTGTCCCATGTTCAGGGAGATAAAATATCTTCCACCGTATGTTAGCATTAATGGCAAATCGTGCAAATACCAATTACCAACTTGGTAATTGGTAACGTTTACAACCCATCTTTGCAGAGTGTCGGCGCATTGGATATCAAAAATAATAATATTGGCAATACGTATCAATTTAATGTGAAAACTGAATCCAGAATATCATAATGCTAACCTTTGAAGCGATGGAAGACCTCCCTAAGTTTGACTATCTTACCATCTGGTTAACTTTGCCTTGATCTACGAACCAGAGACCACCTTCAAGCAGCCACTTGATATGCGTAATCGCCTTGTCACCAGGCTGAGATGACGCGATTTTAGCAAATGTAATCATGTATGACATTTAAGTGAGATGGATCAAAGAAACTGTTCGATACAGTCTGACCGCAATCTGGCGACAAACGTAGTACTACAAACTGCGACAGTCTGGGTATAAGAAAATTACTCTCATTGTAAACCGAGTTCATAATGTGAACCAATTATGACGTCTTCGCAACAATGAAGTGTTGTCTGAACAGTGAATCTGTTATAATAATTGACCCTTTTGAACTTTTATATCATTTAACATGATAGTCCTACTGAAACAGACAACCGAGACTGTTTTATCGTATCTGTCCATGCGCCGGATCCGGAAAGATTTTAGCCATGAAAGTAGGGTGATGGTATTCATGTCTGTCTGATGGACCGGACTGCGTCGCAACTACTCAACCAAAACAATGTTTAGGAATTTCTGTACCAAGTTAGGAAAGTTTGTCTTCGAAGTTAATCCTATATACGATCATTTTATGCTTTGGTATTTTAATGATTGACTGCCTTATTATTAAAAGGGATTCAACCACTGCACCTCGACGTCCTTAGTCAAAACATTGAAGTTTAGCGGTGAAAATTTTCCCAATTCAAGTATGCAACCACGGTATATAGTGATCAAAAAAACGCAAGTTCTTTTCAATAAAATCAACCCTCAGATCCTGGCTTTATAAAATATAAGCAAAAAGATTCGTTCAGCAGAATATCATTTTCACTTAGATCAGCAATCGAAATTGATTCACTTTCCTGGCGATGGTTTTATGGGATGTACTTTTTGTAGATTCGATGGACAACTACGAGTCTTCAAGTTTCGTCATTATTGGTACCGTAAAAGTAACTATTTTCTCAAGGGCCCAACGCTGAGAATGACAAACATGTTGAGTTTCAACATATGAAATTTTAGCAGCTCTGGACTATTTCCGAAGGGGTCTCTAGTTTAGATCTCTGAAAAGATCTGTAAAGATTCCTTATAAGTTTGATGATCATTTCAATAATATCACGACATGTATTCCCTTTATGTACGTTACAGTATGCTTTTGTTCTTTTGTTTGTCTTTCCCTGCCTTATTTTCTCTTGTATGGTTATCTTAAAAACAGCAAGTCCCGAATCGGCAGATTATATCATTGGCCAAGGTTTTTTGGTTGCCCTGGTATTTTTCCTAAGTAATTTCCTTTCATTTTATTGGTAGAAAACAAAATACGTCAATTAATCTTTAGAGGCAGACGATGCCAACGCAAATGAACTATAAGTTTAGCCTTTACTTCAATGTGCAGACCAGGACAAACTCCGCTTCAAGCCGTGAACTCTCTGGAAAGAATATCAGAAACTATCTCGTAAACGAGAATCTAAAACTCCCATAAGAGACTTTTACTATTATGGTCTATATTCATCAAAAGATTTTATGGCTTATCAGATTATACTTATGAATTTGAGGCCATGATCACTTTATAAATCAAACGATGCCCTTGGAATATGTATCATATTGAAAACATTAGTTCATTATTCATTTATTGCATGTGATTAACAAACCTTGGAAACCATTGACTGATTGTCGTGTCAAAAAGTTGTTGCGTTCAAAACTGCGTTGTCAGTTCATGGTTGCCACTTTCAACAGTTTCGTGAAAACTACTGCCTCTAACGGCTATTGGTCGAACAGAACATCTTCGGTCATACTGAAAACACAAAAAAACGTTACCCGCTGCAATTTGACTACAGAGATAAGCACTGAAATAACTATGGTTTATGGAAAGTACGATGGTACCGTAGAGGGTATCGCATCAGCGTGGTCGCAGATGTGCACGTAGACAGCTCGGTGTCCAGGGTAAGGCCCTACCATATACGGCAATAACGGATTTTACCGAAGGTCCCGCTATCGCGTCATTAGTGCTCTGGGGTGAGCTAAGGTTAGGGCTTACGTGAATACGTACGACGAAATGTAATTTCAAGATACTGAGATTTTTTTCAGATGTGATAGAGAAACTCAAAATGTGGTTTTCAGTGGTATGATTAGACGGCGTCTAGTCTGCCTCGATCCATGGCGTCTCTCTGAATTCTCGTTAGTGATGAAATCATGCGATTATAGAGTGGCGGTGATTGTTAGTCTTGACAAGGGACACTGATTAACGAACTACAGGTGTTGAAAATTTGAAGCGTTGTCGTCATTCCATCATGTCATCAACGCCATGGGCAACTAGATAGTATGTGTGTCAGAACTATAAATCCATTTATACGCAGATAGTCACAGCATTGACGTCCCTTGCAGTAATACGACAAGCGTATCGAGTGGACTTCCTTTCAGAAGCTATGCTTTTCAGATCAAGTTAAAGTAAGAATGTTTTTCAAATCCTAATAGACGTCCTGACAACATAGGGAGAGATGAATGATAACTGTGCCAAATGTAGAAAGCTGCAGCAGCGTCTCTTTGAGAGATGAGAAACTAGGTCATATGACGAGTAACTTTATTTCAACATCGTCGTTCGTCTTTGATGCTGTATTTCACAAGAATGCGGTCAACGTTCTTTGCTTTAATGTCTACAATACATCCAGCAATGACCTCGTTGGCTACTATTTTCAACGTCCCTTTTTTTAAAGTCACATAAAGCTACTTAATAGAATAGAAAATGACAAAACATGTCAAGGTTAAAGGCTACATGCATTCATTCTGAAACCTAACTATTTTTCAAGTAGTTTGGGAATTTTAAAACTGCATTAGTTTGATTTTCAGTTCTGTCTATCTGCAAATGTTGCCATTGGTGTTGTAAGGAAATCTACACTGGTTCTGACTCGATCGGATCGTCAGCATTGGTCAAGTAGTCAATAGGCTGGTCAGGAATCGCCGTTTCTTGACTTTGTAGAAGAAATGCAGCAGGTTTTGGTCTCTCTGGGCCGTAGATTGTCAATGGTATGTAGACTGTTAGTACGACGAGCAGCTGTAAATGTTCAATAAATCGATATCGATCGAACACAACACCTCGAACATGCCAATTATTTTATCCAACCACCCTCTTGTTATGGACAATAAGAAGATAAGGTCTTACGGTAAACTTGGCAATTTATTTCATATGTAGATATATTTCACAATCCGACGAAATCGTTTCAGATAGTTTCCTCTGAATTTCGTACAAGGTTAAACGTAGCAGGATTCTCGATTCCACTTAGTGTTTTAGTCATGAACTGCGTGCCACTGGCATTAGGTTGTCAAGGGAATCTATAAAAAATATTTGATATGGTAAAATGGAGTTCAAGAATGTTTGCGCATGATTTACTTCAGGAATGGGCCTTGCAGAGACAAACATATTCGTCGTAGTTGTACAGTTTTTGTGGCAGTCCTTCGCGAACAGGCCCCTCCCCACCATGATGCACAGGGTGGTTAACATTGTGACATTTTCTCAAGTCCTTCTTGTTTCATTACCAGATACTCTGAACAGACAAGTAAACTTACGCTGCACAATTGTAATCAGTTCTCTTGCGATCGATAGTTTTTTGATCTATCAACTGATCTGTCGATCGATACATGGTAGATATGGTAGACATCCTGGTTTTCATCATTTCGGTGATAGCGTGTATTTTACGATACATCTGCGGCACAGAGGTTCGTCAGGGTCCGTAGAGACGTGACGTCATAGACTATCTCTGTTTAATGATACAAGCTGTTTTCTTTGCAGAGGTTGTGAGAAAAGATAATTCTGGATTTGTATCACGTTACAAACTCTTTACTAGATAGCAAAACCACAGCTTACTTGACCCACACTTGCTGTTATGAGCTAAATTTATGTCTGGCGTTAAAATATAATTTGATAAATTTAAAAATAGAACTGCCCCGTGTCCTCGCAAAAATCCACTGTGTGTTTATTTCAGTACCAGCGACGAAAGTGACAGTACCATACAAAAAGCTTCAAACGCAATTGTTCATCTTTATGGACAGGGAGCTAACCTTTGAATGAATGCTAGACTGTATCATCTTAAATATTGTGTACGGATGATTGCGTTTATATATCTGTTTACTTCTCAATTTCGTCTTGATACCGAAGATTTCTGAGATAATTGTTATAGTAAAATTTCCCATCGCAGTACCTTCAGAAAACAGTTGTTGCAACTCAATTGACTTTTACTTTTTGGGTGTAGTATTATCACGAACTTTGGAGCATGGGTCACCAACTTCAAATATAAAGCTTAGTGCACGGGTCGACCTAATGTCTTGGGTCGAGCAAGGGTTTCAATTTTGGGAATTAAAATTCTAAAGCTAAACAATCGTCTGTCTAGATTTATTGAAATATTATAGTGATAACTGATAACTCTATTGAGCCGAAACAAGCTACACAACCTTGAGATCCGCACTGAAGACTCCTTAACTCTTCGATTTTAAAGTTGCAGAAGTTCGCCGGCATTTGATCTGTCACATTCAAATTAACGATGACATCATCAACTGTACAGGAGCGCAGTCGCAAGGAGTGGTTTTAGAGAACGAATCAGGCCGTTTGTAAAAATTAGATGATATATTGAAGACGATAAAATACTTTACTCTTCGTAGTTCAATTTGACCCACAATATGACTGTACACTTTACAGAAATCCAATCCAATCAAATGATCGAGACGTATTTTTGGGATTTTATATTTTAACAATTTCTCTGTCATTTGCTACACAGTAATTTAATAAACCAATTTACCTACTTGTTTTCCTGAGAGGGTTACTAGAATGACGTAATGTGTCCTCCAAATTCATCTGCATTTTGCACATTTCGTTCATTTATGCTCCACAATTTTCTCGTAATATATGTTGATAATTTCCAAGCTGACATTTTTTCTTAACTTCAAACAATCAATGTTGACTTGATGCAAGGCCATGGGTAATCAAAACACGTGCATGATAGATGAAACTCATGTTTAATTATTGTGCCCCAACTAGCATTATATATGCGACGGTTACGACACATGAGCAATATGTATTCGTGATATTCAGTCACGAATTTTTTTCTGAAATGTTTGATGTTTAAAAGCGTGTCAGCAGTTCAACCTATCGAAGCAAGTAATCGTGTAAGGACAAGTTCGAAATCATAAGCTCGTAATCAAATTTTGCACTTGAAAACTTTCATTTTAGAGAGGGAAAAGGGGAGGGAGGGAGAGAATTGGTGATAGGTTAAACGCAGTGAGTCGTTTGCCGTGATTGTGACTTAATTAGTCTTCGATCCCATGTACTTCCAAGTTGCAAGGGCATCCCCTACTGTCCTCCGAACTACTATTCTGGTTAAGTATTGTGGAGCATTAAGTCTCTTAGCGAAAATGATAAATTTTCCGAAGTTGGGAATTTTATTCAGAGATACATCGGATAAAACATCAATTTAGAACGCCTGAACTTGACCTAATAGCGCACCAGGCTAATGTACACCGTTATATCTGGAAAGTTTGTACCATATTGTACGGCTAGGGAGCCGCCTCCGGTGTAGGCTGCAATGTTTTGTGGGCACGTTTTCTGTGAGAAAATATCAAATGGTAACTCAGTACCTCACACGGAAGCACTCCTTCGCTGTATGTGGTCCCCGACAGCTGGGAATATTGACAAATTTTACCAGGCCTGAAATACGCTATGACGTAAAGCAAGTCTTGCATATAAAGCAGTCGTTAAACACGTCCATCGTCTCTTCTTTGGATCTGTCAGTTTCATTACTAATGCTGCCAGTTCTGACGTAACTTTGAGCTCCTTAATGGCATACATTTGCCTGTATTTACTGTATTTGATGTTATGACCGATTCATGTTTTCAGATATAAAATTCCAATATAGTTTAATTGCGTCATTACGTCCACGAAGCCGCCTACATAAATGGCGAGGAATTCAAATAGATTTGGAACATACTCCATAATCGATGAAGCCATTCTCTATCATCACTTCCATACTACTGAGAAACAAAACTCCGTGTAATTTTGAAACGTGAGTGTCTCATTATACACATAAAGTTTAATTTGTTCTTTTTAGGAGGCAGTCCTCGATGTCGCATTGTGATGGTAGTTATCAGACCAACTCTAATTTACTACAGGGCGGAGAAATTCAGTTTTTCGACGTAGCTTATTAGCGCTTATTCGCCTTAAGAGTCGATAGTAGCACCTTGCTGAAGGACCAAAAGTCTAGCCTGCCTCTCACTTGCAAATATATTGAATGTTAAAAGTTTTACAAACGTTTGACTTCAAGTTCGAACCTTCTTTATGCTTCAAATTGAACGACAAAGTTGTCGATTCAAAGCCTTAGGAGTCGATAGTAGAACCTTGCTAAAGGACCATAATAGTCCAGTCAATTTAGGGTTTAACCTAGGACTAATTGCAACAGAAATTATTTCTTCACCATGACCTTTGGAAAGGTCTCACTAATGACATATTAAAAGTATAGGAAAATCTAAGGGGTGCAAATTGGTTAAATTTGCATATATTCAAATTAGCTATATATCGCCTTTAAAATGACTGCCATACTCACATTTTGGGCATGTAAACTGAATTCAAGTGACTTTTTTCATTGCATCACAATTTAGTAAGGTTCAACAAGTTATTTTCTAAATGTCTTGAACAATAAAGATCATGCAAATTAACTAATTTGCATATATTTGCAGTTTTTCCATTATTTCAGACAAAATTAATGTTTAAGCTCATATATAATCACATTTTTTCTCTATGATATTGTTAAGGTTTTGTAAGAATTATCAATTCCATAAAAAAATATGAGGTTGACCTAATTTGCATGCTAATTATTTTAATACACAAGGCCTAATTTGCATAATTGACTCAAACTGTCTTCTGAATACAATACGACTACAATAGCTTCCATTGACATTTTCTGGTTATTCAGAAATGCAATGAATAAAGAGAAGAGTTTCAGAGCATTACTTTTTAAATAAAGGGGATCAGAATACTTTCGTTGGATATTCTTCTTTCTTTTACGACGTTAAGGTTATTCATGAAAAAACGTTTGACGTGTTCAATTTTTTGACATCAATTGTCAATAGTTCAGTCATTTTCTCCTACAACATGTTTGATTGCAGTGAAATTTTTGAAGGAATTTTTTATGCTTTTGGTTACTATTTTCAATGACAATGGAAATATTCAGTTACTAATAAATGGTTCACCACACTTAACAGTTGTGCCTGTGAATCATCTTTCTCATTATTGAACTATAATTAGTATAAATATCATTTGAATCATTTGAATCACCATGATGGTGGTGGTGATGACAATTGTTATAATGGTCATTATCATATCGTAAATTTCTTCCTCTTCCTCCCTGTTCACATCTTCCTGTAGCTGGTTCATTTGTTTACAGCCTGAATCCTTTCGTTGACAACAGAAAGTCTAGATTTTGTTTTCTGCCGGGGCTATTGAGGCTGCTGCAGTTCATTGTAGAACCCATAAGAATGGGGAAGGGCAACTCAATGAAAAGATGTGAAGCAAGGGATGGTATAATTGTACCGCGTATCATATCAGATCTTAGATGTGCAAGTATCACGGGGACTTTTTTTAAAGGACTTTCCATTTGCAGATCATAAGACTTTTGAATCATTATCAATAAGATTGATTCAAGGAATTGACAGTCTGGACAATCTGAGGTGAGACTTCCATAAGTTTCAAAATACAGGATGACCAATTATATAATAATTTGATGTCAAAAATTTGATATCAAAATTGATAAACCCGTTAACGGCAGTTTCCGTGATGCAAACCCCTTCACATTTTGGTTTTCTTGTTTCACGGTTATAAAAAAATTAGAAACAGCAGCTAGACCATGTAACATTATGAAAAGTATCTAGATTTACTTTTACCAGTGATTTAGATTATCATGATTCAGTCAACAGATTTTTTTTCAGTTTTTCCTTAAATGCTTTGGCCGTGTGCTGTAAGATTAAACAGGAAACCTATCTCTTCAGTCCATTATATGACTTTATATTAATTTTCAATTGTTGTCTTCAAGAAATTTCAAAATTTTGAGAAATGCAGTGTCCTTTGATTATTGTATTGTCTTCCAGCTGTTTAAAGAACAGCTTTGCTTATTATATATTTCATATTTGGCAGTATAGTATAATAACTGTACCTCTATATCACAATGATCATTATAATTGTATTTCTATATCATAAATTTCTGTACGTGGCTTTAACAGGCAGGTTGCACACAGTCAAAAGTATATCTGATTTACCAGTGACCACATAACCTGGTCTTTAATTACATTTTACCAACACTTAATCTATATTAGTAATACCAGTAAGGGTGAAAATAGAAGAAACCATTAACTTTCGTCAGCCTCCCTTAGTACAAAGCGTTGGTTATTTGGCCAAGCATTTTGGTATGCATTAAGATAATCCAAATCCGCCAGAAAGTTCCAAATATTATTGGTAGGTATAGGGATTAAATTGTCTTGACCTTATGCAAATTCTCTTGATAATTCTAACGAACTATACGAATCAATCATTGTTTAGTTTCACAGGGTTTTTCATTCTGTAAGCCCTATTGATATATCATCATTACAATGAGTTAAAATACACAGAAAATAAAAAATCATGTCAATTTTCTTTTTACTTGAATCATAGACCCCCGAGAGTTTGTTTTTCTCGAGGGTCTAAGCTTGAATGTTCATTAAAGTTATAAAAATGATCATCTTTCGATAGGAAGAACTTAAAGTAATAAATAACTTAAACAAGTAGTGTCTCTTAATGTAACTTCTCATTTTACTGATAATATAATTAATTAAAATAAGTTGACGTCAATTTGAAAAATTAAACAAAATTATTTTAATGATCACCATATAGGATTTATGCACATGAGGAATCGTTCAAAAATAGGTAAAATATATTTAGCAATGTTGGTAAAAAATTCCAATCTCTCTTTATGATATTGTATAATATTTCAAGTTTCAAGTATTACATTTAATAAAATGTAGGCATTTCCTATAAAATCTTATACAATTAGCCCTGTTGCACAATGTAGATTGTATTAGACCTTGAATATACCTTTTCTTGGACCTTTTAAATATTTAAGGTGAAGAAATAATTCATGTTCCAATTAGAAAAAAGGAAGTGACATGGTTTACTTATTGGACTAATGCAAATGAGAACTTTTTTATTTCTTAATATATATTTGAAAACATTGCCTAAACTAAAAACACAAAAATGATCTTACATATTCATTACAATATCAGCTTATCTTTTAAATCACTTTCGTAAATAGATTATCAGCACCCGGTTTGTATAGCATCTACGAGCCGTTTAGCATTTGGGTAAAATTAGCTGTCGTATGCACAACTTCATAAAACTTGCGGTATGTAATTTTCATAATCCTACTTAATATTTACAAGGAAGAAATAGTTCTAATGATCTCGGTTGTTTTTTAACATTATATATAGTCATAGGTCAAAGAAAGGGAAAAGTAAAGTGGTAGGAGGGGCACATTGCAGTTATGTAAAATGAGGAATCTTAAATGAGATGATGCATTGCCTACACACACAAAAATACAATAAATAATCAAATTGCTTGAATAAAATGTCAATTTGCTCAATATATTTTAAAGAAATCTATTAACAGCAACGATTTTGTTCCCATTACTGAGTTTTACATTTATTTAAATAATGCACTGTGTCATCTCTTCCTCCTAGAGTTAACTAGTCATTTTGTTTGTCGTTCTGGGACCCTCCCGAAATACAGAGTGGAAACATAAACTCCTTTTTGTGTAGATTAAATACAATTTTTAAGTAAATGCAGAGAAAAGTGAAACACAGTGGCAGCCATACTTGAATTACGCAAATGAGGAATATTTCTTGGGCGATAAAATGTAATACAAAATATTGCCTGGACAAAAGATAATGTAAATGCATACATTACTTTAACATAATGTCGCGTTTTTCTCAATTCAACATGCATATTTCTTTTATCAGTTAATGTTTTGCACCCATTATCCGTTTATATCTATACAAATTTGGTACTGTTAAACCCCTTAGATTGTATTAGAGTTTTAGTATGTTGTTCTAGGACCTCTCAAAAATACACATAGAAAAATAGTTCTATTGCTGTCAGAAGTAGCTTAAAATGGTTATTAATTAGGGATATACAAAGAAAAGCGAAGTGTTGTGGCGGCCATATTGGATATATGCAAATGAGGAATATTTCTATGACGACAAAATATTTTCATCAAGATTGCCTAAACCAAAAACAAGGCAAATAAGCCAAAAACCTGCATATATCATGTTTAGCCAAATATTTTTAGTAGAAACATTCTATCAGCACCTAGTTTGTAACCATAATCTTTTTACATTTATGCAAATTAGGCATTATTTACATTTCTAGATTGTACTATGCTTTTAGTATGTCATTGTAGGACTTCTCTGAAATACACATTGAATAAAATATTCTATTGGTGTCAGAAGTAGCTTAAAATGGTTATTAATTGGGAAAAATACAGAGAAAAGTGAAGGTTGTGGCGGCCATATTGGATTTATGCAAATGAGGAATATTTGTATGACGACAAAATATTTCCATCAACATTACCCAAACCGAAAACAAGGCAAATAAGCCAAAAACCTGCATAACATATCATGTTTAGCCAAATATTTTTAGAACAAACATTCTATCAGCACCTAGTTTGTAACCATAATCTTTTTACATTTATGCCAATTAGGCATTATTTACATTTCTAGATTGTACTATGCTTTTAGTATGTCATTGTAGGACTTCTCTGAAATACACATTGAATAAAATATTCTATTGGTGTCAGAAGTAGCTTAAAATGGTTATTAATTGGGAAAAATACAGAGAAAAGTGAAGGTTGTGGCGGCCATATTGGATTTATGCAAATGAGGAATATTTGTATGACGACAAAATATTTTCATCAACATTACCCAAACCGAAAACAAGGCAAATAAGCCAAAAACCTGCATAACATATCATGTTTAGCCAAATATTTTTAGAACAAACATTCTATCAGCACCAAGTTTGTAACCATAATCTTTTTACATCTATGCAAATTAGGCACTGTTTACAATTCTAGATTGTACTAAGCTTTTAGTATGTTATTCTAGGACTTCTCTAAAATACAAAATGAAAAAAATTATTCTATTAGTGTCAGTAGTAGCTTAAGAATAGTTATTAATTGGAGAAAAACAAAGAAAAGTGAAGTGTTGTGGCGGCCATATTGGATTTATGCAAATGAGGAATATTTCTATGACGACAAAATATTTCCATCAACATTGCCTCGACCAAAAACGAGGCAAATAAGCCAAAAACCTGTATCAAAATCATGTTTAGCCACATATTTTAAGTAAAAACCATCTATCAGCGACAATTTTATACCCATGAGCCCCCTTTACATTTATGCAAATTAGGCACTGTTGCACCCCTTAGATTTTTATTATACTTTTAGTATGTTATTTCTAGGACCTTTCAAAAATGCATGGTGAAAAAATAATTTCTGTTGCAATTAGTCCTAGGTTGACCCCTTTTTTGGCTTAGATTGACTGGACCAAAAGTCTAGCCTGCCTCTCACTTGCAAATATATTGAATGTTAAAAGTTTTACAAACGTTTGACTTCAAGTTCGAACCTTCTTTATGCTTTGAATCGACAACTTTGTCGTTCAATTTGAAGAGTGACGTCACACGACGGATTGCTTTCCCCAATACAGTCATGTGTAGGTATGAAGCAAGCGACATTATCATGAACGATTTGATGTGTTCAGTTTGAATCGTTAAAACCTAAAATATCCATTGATGCTATTTCACAAATCTCTGCAATTCTGAAGTCATGAAAAGGTTGGAATAATGCTAGCTACTGAAATATTACTAGTTTTGGAGTGGGCAATAAGAAGATGCATTTTTCAGAGTGAATTTCATTGTGTAGCGTAGTGTAGTACAGTCATTTTAGTTGGTTTGGATAAATTACTTGTTGTAATTCCCCTTTGCTCTGTTGATGTCATAAAAACGCAAGTGTAACATACGGTGCGATATTCTTCTGTTGCAAACAGCATGTTATCTCACTACCGCCAAACATTCCAAACTCAGAAGTGAAATCGACTGTAGAGACTAAGGCATCGTCACCTTACGATTCAAGTTTACAGAATATTAAATACCAATTCAAAGCGTGCTGTGAAATGTCAACACGATGGCTTCAAAACATCGATTTCAAGTAGACGCGTGCCTCAGAGCAGATAAGCTACCAACTCAGCAGTATTGAGACGCGTTTCCATGCCCCTGTGGTGCAGTTATTGATTTCAAAGTCGTTTGTTATTAACTTTCAGATGAAGTTAGATGAAATCCCAGGTTACATTTAACAGATTTTGGCAAACACAGATGCTTTAACAGAAGCCGGTCAATAAACCTCAGCAAACAAAGTATGGGATTACCAGATCCAACTCTATGCGATTGGATTACTATAGTTGTGACGGATGCCAATGGCAACATTCCAGGACGGCGAAAAAAATCACTGAAACAATTTGTCTGGCTGACTGGGTCGCTCATTTCCTCTTCATATGAAAACACATACGTTTGGATTCTTAGCCTAGTTTTGCTCAGAGTTGTCTCATGGGAACCGAAATTTTGGTGTCAAATTTATCTTCCGAATCCCTGATACCGTTTGTAAAAAGTACGGCACGTGAAGCATTCTGTCGCAACGTGAACATAAATTTAGGAAGTACTTGAACTTCTTTGACACTTAAAAGTAGCCTTGTGAGTTTGTTGGCACACATGTCTTGAACAATCGTGTCTTTGAAAACGGGGCGTTGACAGCAATTCCACATACACACACTGATACACTGGTGCCTGTTTAAGTTACTTATGTTGCTTTCATGTTCGAACGAGGAAATTGCATCATAAGAAAGAAAACTCACCTGAATTCCGAAGCATTGATGAAACGAGTTTCCATGACAGCGAAAACAGTGATGAAGAAAAGAAATGACTACAACGTTTGAGAAAAGAGAGAGTAGATAGTGATTTCAAAAGAGCTGGGCGTTTCTGAACAAACGTCTGAGCACAAAATGATAGTTTTTCACGATTCAGTATTGTGTGAATCAGAGTTAAAGTAGTGTGAGGGTTGACTCTAACAGATGTCTTCTCTTGTCCACTTCTAGAATCAAACGCCGCGTCACTCAGTTCTGTCCTTTAAATATATACGCAACACAACACGATGAAAGATACATATATGTATCCAAGACACTGTCCAAAATTGATTCTCTTTTTCGGGTTCCCACAGGCCGATAATTTCAGTTCTTATCTGCAAGATCTCGGCGTATCCAGTTTCATAGCCAGCCCCATGAATAATTAGCATGAAATTGACAGCACTTGTTGCTGCCGGCCTGAAATTTATCACGCTCTGTAATAAAGTACAAACCAAACTTTTTTATATCCGCCCTATGCTTGTACTGAATTAAACAATGAGGCACTGGAACTTTGGAGTACGTCACTTCACGTTCTCCGCCCACTTCGTCATTCTGTAATATTCCAAGCAACACGACACTTTTATATTCAGCTCTTATTTTCGAGATTATGAAACGACGTCATTATCCGTTTTATTGACAATCACTTCGTCTTTATATTTATACAGTACTCTTCTACGATTTTGCACGGAGCAAGGCACTCCCCTTTGAAGACATGCGAGTCTAGATCTGTTACGTATGTATGTATGTACGTATGTACGTATGTATGTATGTATGTATGTATGTATGTATGTATGTATGTATGTATGTATGTATGTATGTATGTATGTATGTATGTATGTATGTATGTATGTATGTATGTATGTATGTATGTATGTATGTATGTATGTATGTATGTATGTATGTATGTATGTATGTATGTATGTATGTATGTATGTATGTATGTATGTATGTATGTATGTATGTATGTATGTGTGTGTGCATGTATGTATGTATGTATGTATGTATGTATGTATGTATGTATGTGTGTGTGTATGTATATATTATGTATGTATGTATGTATGTATGTATGTATGTATGTATGTATGTATGTATGTATGTATGTATGTATGTATGTATGTATGTATGTATGTATGTATGTATGTGTATGTGTATGTGTATGTATGTGTATGTATGTATGTATGTATGTATGTATGTATGTATGTATGTATGTATGTATGTATGTATGTATGTATGTATGTATGTATGTATGTATGTATGTATGTATGTATGTATGTATGTATGTATGTATGTATGTATGTATGTATGTATGTGTGTGTGTGTGTGTATGTGTGTGTGTGTTCTACCCAGCAAAAACAAAATGGTAAAACCTATTCACAGCGGACAGTTGCATTCACAGATTCAAATCTGGGCAGTATCTGTCTAACGTTGTAAAAATGCATTAAACTTAAATGATGAATATCATTACTTTTTACTTGGAGTATATTTTGCATCGATCTCTATAATATATACATATATATATTTTATAGATAGATAGACAGATAGATAGATAGATAGATAGATAGATAGATAGATAGATAGATAGATAGATAGATAGATAGATAGATAGATAGATAGATAGATAGATAGATAGATAGATAGTAGATAGATAGATAGATAGATAGTAGATATAGATATATATCACATCTTTCTTGTCGCCTCATACAGAGACAAATATACAGATGAACGGTGCTAACACTCAAAACCATCATTGAAATATTTTATCGCATATATGACAGTAAAACTCAAACTACAGAGTTTACATTGCTCTACAAAGTTCTCATATTTAAAGACTTTGCCAGCCATTTCGTAGAGGGAGTACAGTACTGTATTGCAACTCTATCAGGGAGGGGTGCAATGCGCACGTGTCAGCTGTGATAATGATGAGCTATCATGATCAAGGTTATAAGGTGTCATTTAATGAAGAAAGTCTGAGCACGCGTTTCTCATACATCAGAGTTCACAAGGGTTAAGATTAATCTCGATGCCAAGGAATAACTTGTAGAAGGGTTTCACACTGCAGTGTGTAAAGATTAATGTTAAACGACGTAGAATTGTCTTGTGCACTTTAATCTTTCAATGTTTTCAAGAACCACGTGTCATCGGTGATTTGGATTCACTTGCCACTTGCCATCTACAAGCCTTAATACACTCACGCCGAATTCAATTTCTGCTATGTGGCCTTCGTTTTCTATATTTTTATTGTTATCTTTGGTCCTTTGTTTGTTTGTTTGTTTTGTTATTCAGATTTGTTGCTGCGGTCATTCTGGGATTTTTGTACGATAACATTTGTCTAGTTCATCATGTTTATATTATTTCATGTTTTTATCACAGAGCGATGTATGTCTTTCATTGATCTTTGGATGGCATTCAGACGTTGTTTGACCTTAGTACGGGGAATTCTTTGCTTTCCGGAGCGTTTTGTAAACTTTTACGCCAAGTTAAGTTTTAAATATACCAGTATTGCCTTTCAGAAGCTAATCATGACGTCACAAGTTGTTGTTTCCCCTACGTTCATATATTTAGACTCAAAGCTTCAATAGTGTGTTGGTACTCCGCATTCAACAACCCTAAGTTAGAGCCGCAAAATGCGGATGCACCATACAAGACCATACAAGACAGTTGTTGTTCGTAATTCCCCCACGTTCATTTCTATATATGTAGACTCAAAGCTTCAATGGTGTATTGGTACTCCGCATTCAACAACCCTAAGTTAGGGCCGCAAAATGCGGAGGCACCATACAAGACAGAATAATATGTTATTCTACGTAAATTATGGCAAGATGTCTTATCATGAACTGCAGTGTTTGTCACGTAACGTTTGTTGTACATAGAATAGTACTAGTCACACCACAGTTTTAGAGCTTTTTAAAGATCCATTAGCTGTAACTTTGGTCATTTTTTATTTTGTTTGTTTATGTGTATCATCTGCAGTTTCTGGTTTGAATCCCTGAACCATGGAGAAATTCCTATTATTAAGCTCATAAGTATACCTTATATGCGTATAATCTGCATTGTTATTGTTTAAATTTTGTATTCAGGTCCGGACTAGAATACATTTATCAACAATAACAATGGTCATTTCACATATACAGGCTGTGTTGGCAAGCAAGACATCGGGCATTGGTCATGATGATCGGATTATAGTAAAATTCTGTAGTTGATACCTTGAAACAGAGAAATGAAAATTAGTCAAAAGTTACAGCAAATGTCCCTTTGATTTGAATCCAGAACTAAAATGAATGCAAACCAAACGATCTGAAACAAATATTAGCAATAATTCAGTAGAGAGACGGATGTAACCCAGTGTCATGACCTTTGACCTTGCACAGACCAACCGATTCTATTTTTCAATTTGATTAAGTATATACCTCTGATAATGCTGCGTAAAACAGTGTGTAAAAACATTGAAATCTATGTATTTGACATTTTTGATCACCTTCAGCCCGATATGATTCAATAAAAACGAAGTAAATACAAATATAAAATGAGGGCGGTAAACTTGTGTGCTTCCTGTTTGGCACGTGACCACACAGCCCGCCGATTCGATTAGGCCAGTATAATTAAATTCTTTGTTTTGCGTCAGCTCAAAATTTTGAAAGGTAGTCGTGTAAGGCAGTTCCAAGACTCACACCGAACATTTTACACACACAAGTTTTATAATTACTCGGAGTACTCATGATGAAAGCAAAAACTTTATTTTCCCCTCAACAATTTACACTACAATGTGACAATCACCAAAAATGCAGAAGTTTTAAGTATATTTTACAATATCTGTATCTGAAAATTTGTAGGCAGAACAGCTACGCAGTAAAGTCCTATTTAATACTCTGTGTGTTTCATTTTCATGAAAATCGCAAAAACCGTCGCGCACGAGGACACGAAACAAAGAACTTAATAACGTTGGCCTCAGCAGTTACTTGGGATTCCCACCGTCATATAACTGTTTAATATGGCCAGATGTGGAACCGGATAGCCGAAATGTAATTTGACTCTGATTACGGCGACGGGTTTCTCAACAAGTAATAAATTTCATATGTTCATTTCACCATCACTTGTCATAGTATATCAACTTCAACTTTTTCTGTAAGACCGTGTTCCGCTCACGATAGATAAAAAGTAGGTGACGTTGACATCTTTTGGGGGGAAGGGGGAGTGGGACAAAATCGAATATTATATAATACAACGAAGTACATCAATAATAAGGCACATGATGATCCGAGTCTTGTTACGATATCCTGCTTATATCAGCCCTTTCACTGAAGTCTACTCAAAGCTTACACGATCTAATACTGAGATGATACGTTCACTTTTGTCAGAACAGAATAATTGATAATCACTCCCAATCGTACAAGGATCACGATATCGATGGGCTACAATCAATTAATATAAGCTGTGATGTCACCTGCAATTTTGGATCTGTACTGGAATATAATCTCCAAATTCTGATTCAGTATGATATGATTATGGTATTTTCCCTTTATCTGAATAATCCGATTGGGTAATCGACAGCGAGAAAGTGATTGTTTTGTTGTGGTTGAGAAAAGCCACAATCTGAGTTCAAGTTCATGAACTATAAGAAACGATGGCAGATTCATCCAAATGTAGGATTTGTCACTGTCGTTTGCATCGGTCATTCTGTCAGCGATTGAAAACATAAAAACGAAGTTTCATCACTCGGAAAAAATTAACAAAAAGTATCACGTAATCAATAAATGCGATAAAATATTAGCCACTTAAATGGCAGAAATTTAAGTAGCGTGCGTTCTTAAAAATACGATGTAGTCGTCAACTGTGAGATGAATCGAAATCAAGACTTTGTCTACACTGATATCTCTCATCAATGTTCTGAAAAGTAGGTCAGTTTCGTCGACATTAGTAGGATATTGATATGTTGGGATACTTCAAGTTAATTAACTCTAACATCCGAGTGGTAAAGTGTGCAGACATAGTTAAGACACAGGACACACAAGTAGAAAGTAACATCGAACTTTTCAACAGATATTCACTGTGAGAATAGAGAGTAACTTAGGGGAGCTGACGGCCTATATGCAAGAAAGTGTCGTGTTTTTTAATGGACTTTAAGATCAGCAGGATTGTTTTTGGCACACATTTAAAGTGCCCGATGGTAATAATTGGAACGAAAAGCTGAGAAAATTACACGATGTGATTGAATATCAATGCTGTTTCATTTGTATTCTGATTCAATTATAGTTCAATGACTGTCACTGTTAGACCTCCACCGATGATAGATCTTCAGGTGAGCGAGTCTTGCAGACAGCTGTGCAATATGGCGGCCGGAAACACATCGCCCTTTTCAGTCGGCAGATGGATTGTCACAAAGGAAACGCGATTGTAAAGTTTTGATGTTTTAACCATACAAAAGAGATCATGTTGTCATCGAGGATATGACTTCATTGATGTCCCTTTGCGTCATAAAGTTGCTATACGTCACAGAGTGGAGTCTGATCCAAGAACAAAATCGTGACTTTTTACCAGTGGATGACACTCATGATGGCTAATCAATCTAAAGTAGTCTACATCTGATAAATCTTTTTAATTGAGCTATCTATCACTCTTCCACTCAATGTGATACCCACACAACAGGAAATAGCCACCATTTTAATTAATTATCCAGATGATTGCTGACCATGTGTTTTATCAATATTTCACTGCCATCGTAATATCTGTGGATCAATCTAGATTTTGAATGAAATGTCTTCATCATAACTAAGTGCTCCAGAAGGTTAAATCTACAGCAAAGGAAATACGTAAACTCGGTCGATAACATGGGATCAACCAACACAAAGTTTCTGCTTCAATCGACAGATACAGTAGGTGAGAACTTGATGGAGATTTATCCATTTGATAAGCGTAAATATCGATTGCTTCTACGTATACATGACTTTAGCAAAATCTTCGATTCATTTACCGTTTTCACCAGAGGAATAATGAGGGCGCTAAACCTATTCTGCTGTATGGCAGACACTACCCGTGTGCCGACCTTGACACAGATGCTGCTCCTTCCAGTCTAGCTTAATCGGGAAAAGATAAATGACTTATCCTATGTATTTTTTTATTTTTACGTTTTTCGTGATTCGACATTTTAACAAATACCTACTGATCGTCCCGTCTTCTGTATTACTTACTGATGAAGAGGACACTGTTTATTTTCCATATGTGTCTGTGTTGGGGCATCTTGTTTCCAGCAAGGCTGTTGCCTTGATAACACTGTTTATATTCCACGACATACAGTGTATGCGGTCTGTGTTGGGGCATCTCGTTTCCAGTAAGACTGTTGCCTTGATAATGCTTTTATCCAGATTTTATCGCTCGTGTTCACCTTGACGTCGCATAAACAGCTCCATTATTAATACTGTCTTTGTCGTGATGTTTTTTTCTCTCTAAGATGCATGAAATGTGAATATGATACTAATGCACGCTAAATGATTGTCCTTCGAAAGTTTAAGTGGCGATTGGAGGACAAGAACTGAAATAGAAAGAAACTTTTACTGTGCGAAGAGGAGAGTGTAGAGTTCAGGGACGGTTAAGGAAAAGGGTAATCAATAAGAAACAGCAAACTTAGACTGTTCTGTAGTTAGGCCAAAAAAAAAAGAAATGTTTCTGGTCAGCGCGCGCGTCACTTGAACAACAGCGCGTCACCCTTTTTTCTGTTTGTGGCCGGCGGCCGTGGCTGACACCAAACCAAAATGGCTGAAGAGAAAGACAAAATTCTTTGGGGGGAATGATCAGTGACTGCATGAACAGTATATATGTGACTATATTGATAAAACTATAAAACTGACCCTCCTCCCTCCCTTGAGGCAAAAAAAATAAAAATAAAAAAAATAAAATGCGCGTCACCGCACCATTTTTAAAGAAAGATGACCAGAAACATTTCTTTTTTTTGGCCTCATCCATGTCATTTTAAACAAAAAACAATCATTAATGTCGAACGACGATTTTATACTCTCACCAGATGTCGACGTGATGTGATAATAGTCCGTGGGCTGGAGGGGCCCACCGTGCACCCCCCCCATAAACCTACTACATGGGTATTTTTTGTTCTTTGGGATCTGCTGAACTAGAAAAAAGATGTTAACATTGGATATTTTGGGATGCACTACCTGTCTGCACTGGTTTTTGATTTGTATGTACCGCAAAAATGGCGAAAAATGGGTAGGGTAAGGGGTACTATATCCTCCCCTAAATTGAGTAAACTAGCATGAAATAGCACAAACCTTACATTTTTGGAAAGCTCAGATACTGCTCTTTCTGAGGAATACCAACTTTAGCAAAATTAATTTGTGTACATAGAATAGGACGACTTTAAAATGAATTTTTTGACAATTTTGAAATTTTTTACCCAAATACCATGTAACAATTGTGATCTACTTTTTATTAAGCAAAATTTTCACAACTTTTTGTGTTTAAATTATTCATTCCGACATATTAAACAAGAAAAAAAGTGTTAACATCAGATATTTAACTATACACTACTTCTCTGGCGTCAATTTTGAATTGCGTGTATCTGTATGGGGTGTGCAAAAGCTAGGGGTAGGGGTACAACATTCTTTCCTTGATGAAGTAAACTGGCATGAAATGCCATATACCTTATAGTTTTAGAGAGCTTAGATACTGGCCTTTCTAAAATGCATAAGTTTTTAGTAAAAAAATATGACGTCATAGAATTGGATAACTTTAAATCGATTTTTTCTGGTAATTCAGCAATTTTAACCGGAAGAAAATACGATAACTATTGTTTCCTCCCAATGAAGCAAATCAAACAGATTTATGGATGTTATTTACTAATTGCAATGTGCTGAAGAAGAAATAAATGTCAAAATTGGGTATTTACAATCCATTATTGTCCCTGCTCACTCAAATTGCAAGTTTTGCTACATTGGTATATCGTGAATGGGCATTTTATTGTTATGCAATGAACTAATGCACAGCCTTAAAAAGAAGACTTTAAAACGCACACACATAGTCATATTGCCATTTTCTCCTCTAAAGTAAATAGATTGTTGATGACTGTCTATTTTTATAATTTACTTTTTAAATATTTTCTATGAAATAATTTTGATAAGACGTATTTGGAAAATTGTGTATGCCTCCTTGTCTTACTTATACAGCAAGCATTACTAACAATCTATTAGGCCGTGGGCTAGAGGGGGCGTCTACGTGCACCTCCCCCCCCCCCAACCGCACAGATAACAAACTGTATTTTCAGAAGCCTTGGGATCCCTAGAATAAGAAATAGGATTTTAACAGACAAAATATAGGGACTCAATAGCTGTTACGGTAATGTTTTGAAGGGTGCCGCAAAATCACGATTTTGTGACCCACATGGATTTTTGTCAAACCTGTCTTCATGTACGTCATCTGCTGAGCTTACTGTTTAACATGACCTGGCTTATGGGGTATCATTAGAAAGGTGATGTATTCTTCTTGATAATGTTATATAGCAATATGCAATATCTTCTATAGTTTTTATGAAATAGGGCCATAATTTACCCCATACCCCAAAGTTTATGTCGCAAATTACTGTCAAAACTAATCTAAATTCTACCAATTATTTACCTAGACATAATACAAAGGGTAATGCTGTGTATTAACTTTGTGTTATTTGCTACAGGTACATGTTAGAAACCTGAAATAAACTTTTGACAGAAAAAATATTGGGATCCTGTAGCTGTAACAGTCATATTTTGAAGGGTTCCGCAAAATCACAGTATTACTGAATCACATTCGTTTTTGTTAAACCTGTCTTCTTGTAAGTCTTCTGCTGAGCTTATTTTGAACATAAAGAGGCATATGCGATATCATTTGAAAGTTAATTTACTTCTCTTCAAAATGATATATTGCAATATGCAATATCTTCAGATAGTTTTCATGAAATGAGACCAAAACTTACCCCATACCCCAAAGTTTTATGTCACAAGTTACAGTCAAAACTAATGTCAAATTCTACCAATTATTTTCCTAGACACTTTACAAAAGGCAATGCTTTGTGTAAAATATATTTTATTTGGTACAAGGACATGCCAAAAATATGAGTTAGACTTTTAACAGACAAAATATTGGGGTTGAATGACTGTTACTTGCATGTTTTGAAGGGTACCGTGAAGGCAGAGTATTACCGATTCACATATGTTTTTGTTAAATGTGTCGTCTTGTAAGTCATCTGCTGAGCTTACTTCTTACCATAACCTAACTTATGGGCTGCAATTAGAAAGACAATTTATTTGGCTTTAAAATGACATATTGCAATATACAATATCTTCTATAGTTTTCATGAAATGAGACCAAAACTTACCCCATACCCCAAAGTTTTATGTCGTAAATTACTGTCAAAACTAATCTTAAATTCTACCAATTATTTACCTAGACATTATACAAAAGGCAATGCTTTGTATCACATTGTTTTATTTGATACAGGTACATGTTAGAAACTTGAAATAAACTTTTAACACAAAAATATCCGGATGCTGTAGCTGTAACAGTTATATTTTGAATGGTACTGCAAAATCACAGTATTGCCAACTCGCATACATTTTCGTTAAACCTGTCTTCTTTAAGTCGTCTACTGAGCTTATTTTTATTATAACGTGGACAAGTTGGGCATCATTAGAAAGTTAATTTACTCTTCTTTAAAATGATATATTGCAATATGCAATATCTTTTACAGTTTCATGAAATAGCACCACAACTTACCCCACACCCCAAAGTTTTATGTTCCAAATTACAGTCAAAACTCATCTCAAATTCTGCCAACTATTTACCGGGACATAATACAAAGGGCAATAATTTGTATTAAATTTAGTTTATTTGCTACAGGTTCATGTTAGAAACTTGAAACGAACTTTTAACAGAAAAAATATTGTGATGCTGTAGCTGTAACAGTAATATAATAATTTTGAAGGGTACCACAAAATCATGGTATTGCCAACTCGCATACATTTTTGTTTAACCTGTCTTATTGTAAGTCATCTGCTGAGCTTTTTTTTAAACATAAGTTGGCTATTGGGGTATCATTAAAAAGGTTTTTTTCCTTTGATATAACATATTGTAATATACAATATATTCTTTAGTGTTCAGGAAATAAGACCAAAACTTACCTCATACCCCTAAGGTTATATTGCAAATTACTGTCACTACTGATTTCAAATTCTACCAAGCTTTTACCTAGACATATTACAAAAGACAGTGATTTGTATGAAATTTGTTTTATTTGCTACATAGACATGTCACAAATATGAGATAGACTTTTAACAGACAAAATACTGGGATTGAATGGTTGCTGCTGTCATGTTTTGAAGGGTACCGTAAAGTCACAGTCTTGCCCACTCGTATGTGTTTTTGTTAAATGTGTTATCTTGTAAGTCATCTGATGAGCTTACTTTTTACTCTAACCTATCTTATGGGCTATCATTGGAAAGACAATTTTTGCCAGAAAGCGACCGACATATTGTAATATGCAATATCTTCAATAGTTTTCATGAAATAGGACCAACACTTACCCCATATCCCAAATTCGCAAACTGCAAAGTTTTAGAACAGATGTAGTTTGCAAATCAAACTAAGGGCTGGGGTGATGAGAGTTTGCTATTTCATTACAACTTAAGATGATATTACAATATTACAATGCATATTACAATATGTCAGTCGCTTTCTGGCAAAAAATTATATCAAAGGAAAAAAAACTTTTTAATGATACCCGAATAGCCACCTTATGTTAAAAAATAAGCTCAGCAGATGACTTACAATAAGACAGGTTAAACAAAAATGTATGCGAGTTGGCAATACCATGATTTTGTGGTACCCTTCAAAATTTACTGTTACAGCTACAGCATCACAATATTTTTTCTGTTAAAATTCGTTTCAAGTTTCTAACATGAACTGTAGCAAATAAACTAAATTTAATACAAATTATTGCCCTTTGTATTATGTCCCGGTAAATAGTTGGCAGAATTTGAGATGAGTTTTGACTGTAATTTGGAACATAAAACTTTGGGGTGTGGGGTAAGTTGTGGTCCTATTTCATGAAAACTGTAAAAGATATTGCATATTGCAATATATCATTTTAAAGAAGAGTAAATTAACTTTCTAATGATGCCCAACTTGCCACGTTATGTTAAAAAATAAGCTCAGTAGACGACTTAAAGAAGACAGGTTTAACGAAAATGTATGCGAGTTGACAATACTGTGATTATGCAGTACCATTCAAAATATGACTGTTACAGCTACAGCATCCCGATATTTTTTGTGTTAAAAGTTTATTTCAAGTTTCTAACATGTACCTGTATCAAATAAAACAATTTGATACAAAGCATTGCCTTTTGTATAATGTCTAGGTAAATAATTGGTAGAATTTAAGATTAGTTTCGACAGTAATTTACGACATAAAACTTTGGGGTATGGGGTAAGTTTTGGTCTCATTTCATGAAAACTATAGAAGATATTGCATATTGCAATATATCATTTTGAAGAGAAGTAAATTAACTTTCAAATGATATCGCATATGCCTCTTTATGTTCAAAATAAGCTCAGCAGAAGACTTACAAGAAGACAGGTTTAACAAAACGAATGTTATTCAGTAATACTGTGATTTTGCGGAACCCTTCAAAATATGACTGTTACAGCTACAGGATCCCAATATTTTTTCTGTCAAAGTTTATTTCAGGTTTCTAACATGTACCTGTAGCAAATAACACAAAGTTAATACACAGCATTACCCTTTGTATTATGTCTAGGTAAATAATTGGTAGAATTTAGATTAGTTTTGACAGTAATTTGCGACATAAACTTTGGGGTATGGGGTAAATTATGGCCCTATTTCATAAAAACTATAGAAGATATTGCATATTGCTATATAACATTATCAAGAAGAATACATCACCTTTCTAATGATACCCCATAAGCCAGGTCATGTTAAACAGTAAGCTCAGCAGATGACGTACATGAAGACAGGTTTGACAAAAATCCATGTGGGTCACAAAATCGTGATTTTGCGGCACCCTTCAAAACATTACCGTAACAGCTATTGAGTCCCTATATTTTGTCTGTTAAAATCCTATTTCTTATTCTAGGGATCCCAAGGCTTCTGAAAAATACAGGTTTGTTATCCTGTGCGGTTGGGGGGGGGGGGAGGTGCACGTAGACGCCCCCTCTAGCCCACGGCCTAATAGATTGTTAGTAATGCTTGCTGTATAAGTAAGACAAGGAGGCATACACAATTTTCCAAATACGTCTTATCAAAATTATTTCATAGAAAATATTTAAAAAGTAAATTATAAAAATAGACAGTCATCAACAATCTATTTACTTTATAGGGAGAAAATGGCAATATGACTATGTGTGTGCGTTTTAAAGTCTTCTTTTTAAGGCTGTGCATTAGTTCATTGCATAACAATAAAATGCCCATTCACGATATACCAATGTAGCAAAACTTGCAATTTGAGTGAGCAGGGACAATAATGGATTGTAAATACCCAATTTTGACATTTATTTTCTTCTTCAGCACATTGCAATTAGTAAATAACATCCATAAATCTGTTTGATTTGCTTCATTGGGAGGAAACAATAGTTATCGTATTTTCTTCCGGTTAAAATTGCTGAATTACCAGAAAAAATCGATTTAAAGTTATCCAATTCTATGACGTCATATTTTTTTACTAAAAACTTATGCATTTTAGAAAGGCCAGTATCTAAGCTTTCTAAAACTATAAGGTATATGGCATTTCATGCCAGTTTACTTCATCAAGGAAAGAATGTTGTACCCCTACCCCTAGCTTTTGCACACCCCATACAGATACACGCAATTCAAAATTGACGCCAGAGAAGTAGTGTATAGTTAAATATCTGATGTTAACACTTTTTTCTTGTTTAATATGTCGGAATGAATAATTTAAACACAAAAAGTTGTGAAAATTTTGCTTAATAAAAAGTAGATCACAATTGTTACATGGTATTTTGGGTAAAAAATTTCAAAATTGTCAAAAAAATTCATTTTAAAGTCGTCCTATTCTATGTACACAAATTAATTTTGCTAAAGTTGGTATTCCTCAGAAAGAGCAGTATCTGAGCTTTCCAAAAATGTAAGGTTTGTGCTATTTCATGCTAGTTTACTCAATTTAGGGGAGGATATAGTACCCCTTACCCCTACCCATTTTTCGCCATTTTTTGCGGTACATACAAATCAAAAACCAGTGCAGACAGGTAGTGCATCCCAAAATATCCAATGTTAACATCTTTTTTCTAGTTCAGCAGATCCCAAAGAACAAAAAAATACCAATGTAGTAGGTTTATGGGGGGGGTGCACGGTGGGCCCCTCCAGCCCACGGACTATAAGCATTTCACCAGACACTGGAAAGTAGAAAAAGTGTTGATTGTCACGTGATGCAAAATGTCACGGTACAGTTCATTTGAAGAAATGCTTTTGAAATAACGACACGTCATGCGCACAACCCGCATATTGTCGCCCCTTAACTTTTTTGCACGTTGTGTTCTATGGTCAAAACTTAGATGATCGAGTCTCTAAATGTGTGTTAACATACCGTTATCCCAGTCGGTGAGTTAGCCACTTACCAATTGGCCCTGCAAAATGTAAACTTCGAGTTTTTACTCTAACATCATTTATTTTATCAAAATTAGCAAAATAAGACAAGCTGCATGTCTTGTCTGCTGCATTCATCCCGAATGGAATGCCAATCACTGGTGATATGAAATAACAAAGTATATCATGAGATAAAACAAGTCGTGAAAACGAAAATTCTGGATGAAGGGTCAACCTTTGAGGTTGTATTTACCTTCACGACGTCACAGGATTCAAAAAATATCATTGTAATTACAATGTCCCGCTTATTATCTCAAATGCTACATGGCATGGCATTTTGCGTATTTATCAGTATTATGTTTTACTGAATTTGTTCTCAGATGAGTATCCAGCGATATAATTCCCTAAGACTACCCTGTCTGGTACATTTGTTTTTCAATCCCCAGTATTCGTGAAAACGCGATATGTAGACCTGTAAAAGTTTTCCATGAGGCAAATGATACGAAACTGCAGGCGTACGATGTGAATATTAGATATAACCTTAAGCGTAGATGCTATTTTTTTATCAACTACATTAAATCTCGGTCTGTTCGAAGGCAACGGCATGCTGGGACTGCAGTAGGTCTCTGCGACACATATTTCAAACCCAATGTTCACGTCGGCATCGAATAATTTACACCTTGAGGGTGTAGTCGTAATTAATAAGCCTTGAGAGAATAAGACGAAGATGTTATATCTTATTACTTTCTAGTTTATTGCAGTCACAATTTTGTCTTAAAATGTCATTCGACTAAAACATTCACACAGCACAAGATGCAATCATCTAGTGTATCTATGTCGGCTTGATATATATTCGTGGTTTCTGATAAACCCCTGTGTTGGAATATGTGTAAAACCACTGTAGAATATCCGTTGATATACACGGTTATACAGTGCTGCAACTTGAAGGGTAAAGTAAGACAATGATTTGCACAAATTCAGAGAAAATCCGCGAGAACGGTTGAATTATCTACACGAGTGAATTAACCGGTTTAAACACGTACATGGAAGAGTCTCCTATTTACCAACCCGACAGAGATTAAGATTGATGATGATGACGCTGATCTGAACAGACAGAGGTTTCGATCACGTACCAGTCTTATGGACTGCAAAAGTTCTGCCGAATACCGTCCTCTATCGTCTAATTTCCCTTTAAGTGCGCTCTGGGCAAAGTTGTTGGATTGTGGATTGCGAACGTCATGCGATATTTCTAAAAGCTAACATTATTGTAGGCCTGGAGGTTTAATTAAAAGTAAGTCTTAATTATTCGAATATTTAGGATTGTCTAGATACATCGGTGAACAGAACAGTACGTTAAAAAACGAGTAGACGATAATAATGAAACTTTCCAGTCACTCATTGATCCATGAGAAAGAACAAGCCGTATGGTGTTTGGGATTTTTGAAGATGTGTTTGGCGCCCTCAGTGAGTGAAACCGTAAACACCCTTTCGAAATTTCACGAAAGACGATAAGCTTTCCAATTAATAAGGTAATAGTTTATGAGCTGCTAACAAGTTGTTTGGTCAGGGCTATAAACCCCTACGTTGGTGATCGGCAGAACAAATTAATGAAGGGGATTAGGAAGGGTAACATGGACCTGCTTTTCTTGAAATACTACACAGAGATAGCTAGGGTAAAGTAATAGGCGCACACCAGACACAGGTAAGGCTTGTATAACGAAAAAAGTTTAATACATAGTAACTTCTAGGTGAATATTGCTTGCAATACCCTGTGTACATATGGCTATCGAATACTCACTTTTATCTTTTTCGCACTTTACAAAGCCATTATCTTTTGACAGTAGGTCACCTAAAAACTGCCTGTATGTAGACAGCAAACACTTCTGAACGTTCCCATTTAATAATTTGACCTCGTTTTATGTGAAGTTGTTGTGCAAAGCTGAGGCAGCTGATCACGTGTGCACAGATCTTCAGAACTACAGCGATATTGTCCGTTGTTGTAAGTGACGTACTCGCCCATAATGGATTGAATGTTCACATCGATGACTTATATTGTGTTGTATGAACTTGGGAAATTCAGCCACGGTGCCAACTCCATAAGAAACTCATAAGCAATATTTATACAATAATACTAGCAATCCATGCATTGCATTCTTATCGCTATGTAATGGTAAAGTCTTGTCACTCCGTCGAAGAGAATTTCTATCTTCAACATAGAAGCTTTACTGTATAAACCACGTTACTAGAGAAGGCATTATCTAGCAGTGATTTGTTGAAGTACTTGTCCAGGATAAATGAAGCACTTGTCCAGTACTTGGATAAATGCGGTTTATGTGATGAAGTACTTATCTAGTGTCTATATGGTTTATTTGATGACGATATAGTCGAGTATCTATACGCCGTTTATTTAGAGCTGTACTTGTCCAGCGTCTACACGATTCACTAGTATTTGTTTGATGAAATACTAGTCTTGTATCCATGTGGATTATTCAATTTGATAAAGCACTTTTCTAGTGTCTACATGGTTTTATTTGAACTCTATAAGCCCCAAAGCACCGTTAAGCCTTGTGCTCTTGAACTTGGAGAAGAAATATAAATAACGTCCGTTATTCAGGAAGACATGCATCCTTGAAAGAATAGTGATGCACTGGGTTGTAACCATGGTGACTGGTTGTGAAGTAGCTCGAACCGTAATTGGATTTAATGAAAACCATAGACAGTGAAGCGGAAAATTTACTGTGTATGTAAAACCTACTGATGAATTTACAATCGATCAATACAGCTATAAAATCTACGATTGATTTTCTTATCGAATACAGTGCATCATGTGTTACAATGGCGTCAAAGTGGGTATTCTTCCTATACAAATTTACCATATCTCATATTTCGAAACCGCTAGCACTAGCTGTAGACTGTAGTTTTGGGTTCGAAATGAATGTATAGATACTGGACTTTGAAGTACTGGATACTTGAGAACGCAGGGAAATTCGAAAAGTTAATCAAGAAAGCCCGGTGATTTCACAATGTAAATTCTTCGTATCAGAAATTGACCTGAGGGCACAGGGTTCATTAACCCGAACATTTCTCTCTGTCAATCCATAGCCCCTGTAGAGAGTCTCTTCTAGATCCGTTGTTAACTACGTTCATTTGATATTTGCAGGAAGCAATGCAGTGCTTGTCAGTCGGCGTTGGTTGCCAATATACTTCATGAAACGATACTTTGCCGGATTTTTCAAAACTGAAGCACCATGTTATAGTTTCCGTTTTATATAGTAAAGTCTTATAGTCACTCTTTCAGTATCACAGGGGAGTTAAATCGAAGGGTTTAAAACTAACTTGGAACATGATGTTTGTTTCTCAGCAGCTGAAACGTTGGCCCCATCAGAACAAAATGAAATCACGGGACAAAGGCAGAAGCTCACATGTTGTTTACAGCATGCCAGTTCTAAATGCCCAGCCTCAGCTTATCCAAACTATAAGAAGATTAGACTGTTTATTCCGAAATATGAGATGCAGTAGACTTTGTAGGCATTCTGCTGTTATGATCTGAGAATTGTAATACTCCTATCTATCGTCATTACTTTAGTAACTTCACCTGCGGTCCTTGCTAAAATACAATAATCTTACTCTCTCAACTCAAGTTTCTCACAGCTTATCCGCCCATGCGTTCGCATCGGAAACGGCGGTACCGTTCAAGCTTTTCTATCACCGTATAAGTACCCTTTATCAGGCTCGATAATTTCCGTCATAACCCCGGTACAGGAGGTTCTTACATCGGTAAAGATACAAAAGCGTACCATACTGAAGACGATAGTTGAAATCCCAGACAGACAGGCCAACTGAGGACAAACATTGTTCGCAAAGAGAAATAGGCAGCTAGCATATTAAATTCGTGACAACGAAATGCTCGGAAACGCAACTGGGTAACATGTACTATAAGGAATGAAAGCAACGTCACAAGATTTTTTGAAATGACTATATTTTCCAGCTGTGTTCTGAAATCAATTGACTTCACATCAACGTTGGAAAGTGTAGACTTTACCTATACATTATGGTGAACAGTCATACGAACCCTTCATTCATGAGTACTAGACTTACCAAGTTACATGCATATGTTTTCACGTTACATGTATTATCATGTTCATTTTCATCATAACCTACAAGCGCGCCTATAGTAGATGTATTGCCATGTACAACTCCATAATGTAATTTCGCGCATATCGTAATCCGTTACATTTTCACGTCTTTCTCAAAGCGGGTGGACGTGCAGGGGACGGGACACCAGTCAAGGATGTTCGACTCGGCTCTCACTCTCTCTCTCTCCTCTCTCTCTCTCTCTCTCTCTCTTCTCTCTCTCTCTCTCTCTCTCTCTCTCTCTCTCTCTCTCTCCTCTCTCTCTCTCTTCTCTCTCTCACACACACCCACACACACACATACACCACACGCCGACAACTACATTGACTATGGACTAAAATTGAATTTGATTCCGATCAGACAAGAATGACAGCTGTTGTGTAAATTCATGTTATGCAGGAACAGTTACAGGTTGGAAAAACACAAATCCTTAAGTATATCAAAATGATGACTTCTGTCATCTTGGGCCAGAAATACAATTTTACAAACTAGGATTTCTTACAATTTAGTTCGTCGATGTAGATTTGTTTCTCCTTCGCCTTGGGTAGTACATGAATTGCTCGCTCAGGGGTACTCGAAATCTGCAAAGTATTGACTGCATGAGACATCTAAAGTTCATTGGTACTATACATTGTATTTATTTGCTAGAAGGCAAGCTTACAATAGCCATCACCACCGAGCTTCTCCCATGTCTTGGCATAGAGCGACGGCTGAGACGGTCGTCCGTCTGTATATATCAATGTCGTTTGTCTATCGTATCGTCCGTCTCAGGTCTTGTTTGATCAAAGCACAGGGTTTTTCATATGCCTGATAGGCGTGCGTTCAGCACTACAATGAATATGAAATAAAGATTAGAGATTCCTCCGATCATATATACTTATGGTGTTTTCTGTATCAATACAAAGTCATGACGTCAACCCTCATTGAAGTGTTAATAACGCAATACTCTATCATCTCATAAGTTATTTGTCCCTTGTAATTGGATACTATAGTCAAGGTTCATATCAATGGCCAATGCCATGAACATTAGAACAATTATTTCCGTGTTTGCTTTCTCATGGTTCGTATCGAACTGTGTCTCCGATAAATCGCTCATAATTCCTGACCTGTTTATTGACCTTTTCACAGAATTATTAGGGATAACAGAATGATATTCAAGATAGAGGAGAATTCTGTCTTTGACATTTTATCTCAATAATTCTAATATTTTGATGAACAAGTTAAGAGATATAATGAAATTTAAGGAGGCGTAAACGATTGAAAAAATCGATGAAGACAACTACAGACACCGTAATTGCAGTGATAGCTTTGTTATGAAACTACGGTGGTTATAGGGACAGTAGCTGGAACTTTTGATGATATTTTCATAATTTTTGTTGCTGAAAACAAAATGGTTATTCTCATTATTGTCCTCCCTAAGAATGCTGAATTACAAAGTAGTAGTCTCATAGTTTTAAATTAATGTTTACAAAATGAAATCTTATTTTTGATAGACTAATTTTAGTTCGAACGCAATTTAAGTTGTCAAAAATAATACTGGACAATATACACTTAATAACGTTGTGTGACGAGATGCAAGGTGATTTTGGAAATAGGACAAGAAGCTCTTCTAGAAACTGAACAAAAATACGGGAAAACCATCAAAATTTACTGTACAGCTAAGGCTGGCAGCATTTTACACAAACGAGATGGACTGGCTGAGAAAGCTTTTCAAAAGTCAAATAACGAACATATGTGAATGCCCTACGTAATCGATAATTATAGAAAATTTTCTTGACTAAATTGGGTTATGTGAAATGGAATACCTCATATTTAATAGGTCATATCCAACAATTATTTCCAGCCTTACATAATGACAAGGTTGATAAAGCTGCCCCTACACATGGCACAGTGAAAACACGTACCCTTTGTCCATGTATGCCATTATGCCATTCATTTCAAACGTGTTTCATTCAAAACTATGCCATTCCTGTTCACCAATGCAACAACTCATTGACAATTTATTTCCAGTTTTGACAGCTCCTATTTGACGCATAAAACAGCCGACGGGTTCGGTTTGAAAATCCGCTAGTCGGATGAGAGCGAGAGAGAGAGAGAGAGAGAGAGAGAGAGAGAGAGAGAGAGAGAGAGAGAGAGAGAGGAGAGAGAGAGAGAGAGAGAGAGAGAGAGAGAGAGAGAGAGAGAGAGAGAGGAGAGAGAGAGAGAGAGAGAGAGAGAGAGAGAGAGAGAGGGGGGAGAGACAGACAGACAGACAGACAGACAGACAAACAGAGACAGAGACAGACAGACAGACAGACAGACAGACACAGACACAGACACAGACAGACAGACAGACAGACAGACAGACAAACGAACAGACAGACAGACAGACAGACACAGTCAGTCAGTCAGTCAATCAGTCAGTCAGCCAGTTATTCAGTATAGTCCTTCACATGGGTGTGCTGTTCATCAATCATGTTCCGTAGGTGAGCTGGTGATGGTAGGTCTATATATTCGTCTGTATGCGGCAAGTTGGCAGATTACTCGCTTTGTGTCAGCTGAATTTTTCAAATTCTACATTTTCACAAAACATCGATAATCCCCCGTAAAGGCAATATGTGGAAATGGTATTTTGCAACTCAGGATACCTAAAGGAACTCCTTCTAACAATAAATGGAACAATCGTACCACTGACGGTACTTGCTGCACTTTCGTAGAGGGAGTAGCGTGGCTACGAAACTGCAGCAATGACGGTACACTCTGCAGTAGAGTCTGGCAAGCGACAGCGTTGCCATATCACGACGAGGAAAGTCCACCACTACTAACGGGAAAATTTAGTGATAACGTCATGTCGGCAATACCCTAAAATTTAATAGCACATAAATTATACGGCTTTAAGTGGTTCCAGGCTGTTCGTTTTATGACACTGATATTCCAAGGAAAATACACTTCTCTTATTTTTGTTTTATGAACAAACCGAATTTCTTCTTTTGTTTTAGGAATGAGTTTTACTACGTTGAATACGTTTTTTAATTTTTTTATATTAGTTTCATGCAAAACGGAAGCAAGCGACCACAGTAAAGACCAGAAGATATAATTTGCGTTATGATACCATTCTTTCTCCACATGATGTCGTATACATGTGATATTGACTTTGAAACTCACAAAACATGACCGTACGGGAAACCAGCGTCTGGATAACCACCATCTTTCAATGCGTGACTGCGTGACTTAATGTGAGAACAAGCTGAATCGATAACTTCAAGGCTGAAAGTAGGAAGTATATTTAGCGTATCATATCGTCCAACGTAATCTTGTCACAGTAGTGTAGAGATAGAAAGTAGACCCCACTGTCTACATCTCGAGTGACCTATGTTGGCATGTCAAACCCAATACAGTGTCAAGTCTAAATTGCAATATTAATGATTGTATTGCAAACATTGGAGCGATTGACTAGTTCAGGTGTAAATCAAGTAAAACATTGCCAAAGGTGCTGTTATTTTTTCAGTAGTGTTTTTCAGTAGCATTGTAAGTTTGCAAATTTTAATATTTGTTAAAAATCACAGAAGTGGGAATCATGTATAAGTCGATTAAAGTCGGAAAATAGTGAGAAATGAAGCGAACATGCATCGTTTAATTTGGTGGACGAAAACTTTGAATTTTAAGATGACTCGAGCGGAGATTCATCATTATTTTCAGGTCTACAAATTACACGACGGGAGAATTTATTCTCTCTACGTTACTAACTTTTAGTATAAAAATGCTACCACGCGAGATTTAACACTTGAATGTCATAATTCAGGTTGAGTGCGACGATTGCTGCGCCACTCGAAACATTAGTCGATTGTCATGTCACTGTAGAATCGGACCATCGATGAGATCAATTCATCGTGAAATATTACCGTGGAACTAATTCCGACGTAATGGAGACAAATTTCTAATTCCATCATGTTAAATCTCGGAAGTCTAAGTATAGTTTATCTTTTTCGAAAATAGCACAGACGAGATACGCAAGTCATAGTGACGATAACACTCCATTAATATTGCTACTTTGTAGTCGATCACATCACAGGCAAATTTAGCAAAAGTTGAGTAAGCTATAGAGTATCATTATTGCCCATTACTTTCTGCCGTCTGCCTACCATTCCAGTCGACTGCAATACCTGATAGATCAAACATGACGTCATGGTACAATGACATAGCTCTGTACAGTCTGTTTTCGTCCACTGTAGTTTAAACCCAACCAATTCACCGAACCAGTATGTACGCATTATTCCCGACATGCAAAGTAATCCTCAGTTGGATAAGAAGGGATTCCTTAGAGATTCCCAACGGGAATAAACGTGTGTGTCAAGCGTCTGCAGAATTAAACCTTTCCAATCACCATGCATTCTAATTTGATTTCCCGGACACTTAGTGAAAGCAAAATAAAAAGTTAAATCTAATAAGCTCCCAGTAATGTGTTTTAATTAACTTGAGAACAATTCAGCCAATCAATCAAGTTGGTTTATTTACTTCTATTCCATGTGCACAGCCATTGTCTTCTATTGAGATTAGTTGTCTAAATCGTCAATTTGCTGAAAACCTTGAACTTGCGTTTCGGTATAATTTTGCATTTTCTTTTATTCGACCTTCATGCCATTCACGATATTATTTACATAGTACCTTGGTTTAGAGTAGATATGTATGGAGACCACAGCTGGTACTTTTATCAAGCTATTACCAAGTGCAATTCCCGAATTTCAATAAATTGCTTAGCATTTTGTCATTCACCAAGGTCAAGAGGTCAAAAAGTACACTCGGTCCAAGTTTCCGCTGTCGGCCCTGTAATCTCGCCAAAAGGCAATATCGGAATAGTTAATTGAAATTGAACAGACTGAGCGGGAACCGAACGGAGAAATGGTTTATCAGTAAATAACTAGGGTAGAGAAAATGAACCCACACAACTGATTTCTATGAAATTATATCAGTTTCTCTCAATGCTGTCAGTATTATTTCTGTCACAATGTCCTTTGACTCCCATTTGCATTCATGCAGCAACTGTCAACCACTCACCGAACGGTTTATAAGTCAATTTAACACTCAATTCCTTTTCAGCGTTCCTTCCTAGTCAGTCTTGGAATACATTCCTTATATCGTTGAATTGATTCTGTCACTCAAGTATCTAACACAGCATATTTGTACTGCGTGCTGGCTATTCATCGTCAGTGCTGTGCTGACAGTTCATCAAAGCATATATCAGGTATACCTCATTTAATACTGTGTTTTCATAATGGCCATTTCCTGAAAACAAGTCGTGGAAAATTCCTTGCCGAAAAAAAGCGTAATTTAGGATATATAACCGGAGACGGAAGAGCTTTTTGTTTTCATTACCAACATTCAATCTTTTGATAATACTTAATATCACTGATGTGAACGAGCTGCAAAACCTTCCATTGTCACACTGTCAAATTTTGAAATTTAAAAAACCGACAGGCTTAATTTAGAAGTTGTGAACACAAAACGAATTGTATCGTGCCATGTTGCATCGATGACCTACATTTAGCAGAGCTAAGGGACAACCGATAGAATGTTTAAATAAGTTGATTAAATGGAAAACACCGCAATACCTGTTCCAACCCTGTTTGCCATCGGCTTGAATGGTGTCTTTTATCCTTGACATGACCGACAATACTATGTATCTGCTCATCACCTAATATACAGTACAAAGAAGCCAGCTTAATTTTTAATTTTTTGCTAAGAACAGATCGGTAAGGTTTCTTGAAAGTGTGTCAGTGCTACTTTACCGTAGAAATCGATAAGACTATAATATAACTACTGGTCAATATCACGGTGAATGATGGATGGCTATCAGTACGCTTGACAATGACGCTGCCGATCACTGTCAAGGTCAAACACAGTCATGTGTTTTTGAAAACTAAATGCAGTGTGCCCCCGTTGTAGATATCACTGTAGGGAAGTGTCCAGGACAAGTGGCTTTGGTCTGCTCTTTCTTGTCCTGACATAAAGATATCATAGAGAGTCAATGAAGTGAACAGATCGATCTTATCATCAGTAATATCTCTGTTATCGCGTACTCCACTATGTAAGATGTTGCATGATTAGGGTGAGTTTGTAATCTACCATAACAGGTCTGTCAATCTGTCTTTTCATTAACATAAATAACTATTCACAGACAGACAAACTCAGCTAAATTTGCTGAATTTGTGTAAAGGTAGAATCAGAACATGTTCAGTTTGCGAGATGAAATATCCATGACCCTTTTTACTGTGAGAAAGTAACCTGTGTGAATTATTATTGTACAATTTTTCTCATATCATCAAAAGTAGACAAATATGTTTCGGTTTCCCGCGCTCGATTGTCAACTGCAAAGATTACATGTGTACTGATCGTTTGTTGATGTATACGAGAACGCAATGAAATGGAAACACCATGAGCAATCAAAGATGGATTTTAACAAGTCGACCTTACAGGTTAAGGAGAATACCCTGAGGAAATTTTTCCTTCAAATTTGATCTTCAACAAGTCTAAATTAACTTAATGACGTATTTGATCGAAGTTTCCAAGCCTACTCTACCGGGGTAAAGTATGAATGCATTCGATGAACGCCAATATGCGTCCTGCTTTGATAGGATCAAGATGGGTGAAATTTAGACTATGACGTCACATGTCTGTCTGTAATTTGGTACTTTTAAACACGAGCATAACTAGATTTCATGAGCACGGTGATAAAATGTATCAACGTATATTTCCAATTTCGTATCGGATGCTGTAGTTTGTCAATGCTTTCTTGCCAATTTGAAACATCGACAATCGCTGAAATGTTAGAAATTGACTTAATGTCCTTGGTGCGTTTACAAACTAATTATATTGAAGATCAATCAGCCGATTCCGTCACCTCATAGACCCTACATACATTGGATCTAATGCAACATAGGTCCATCACCAACATATCATAATTGTATATTACAATGGCTAATGCTTCACACAAGTCTGCAATTAATAGTATCCTTACGTATAACACCCTATTGGACTTTGATATATATTACATGTGCGGAAAGATTAAACACTCTGACGGCAGATATAACTACATTCAACCAAATACGAACGTAACGCGGCATCGGGTGGACTCGCTTCTTTGTAAGCCGCTATAGCCCTGTCGGTCATTGCTTTGGTATGATGTTCTCCTGTTCATTCGTTTTTGCCGCCAAACTGCTTGACGTGATTTCAAAAGTTGCATGTCACAACAGCGCGATGCGAATACTTTTTTTGTTACAGAAAAGTCAAGCACGGCAAACCTTCAAGTGTGTTTAATGGAATGACGGCCTTAGTACGTCGCGTTCATTTATTCCACGACATTTCCTGAACATAGTTGATTGCGACTCGTAAATGCCGATAAAAACTATTCTCAGTTCATTAGGTGCCATAAGATTTCCAATTTTCAATCTGGAATAATTGATTTCTATAAAATCCTTTCTTGGTGTTTTGACGTCATTTCTTGCGGTATAAAATGTTTAGATTGTCCTTATTGGTCTCTTGAGGGTACGACAAACCTTATCTAGTAAGTTCCTCACTGTTTAATTGACCTACACAAAATAATAAATCAGACAGAACCTACAACCAAGATTTACAAATGTGTATTTAATTCGTTTTGTAACATTATCTTTCCTGTACACAAGCAAGCGGTGATTTAAAATTCAATTGAAATAAAGCTGTCGTGAGATAGGTCACTGACCTTGGACCTTTTGAGATCATCGCCCGCATACGTCAAAGAATCGTAAAGACGGAATTGTAGAGTTGCTGGAAGCGACTTCTATGATGGTAAATGTATTGATTACACACACACAGTGGGGTTTTATCAAGTCTCTAGCATTCCGCCACATAATTCGTGTAGACGCGGAATTACCTAATCTAACGACGTTGTAAAATACAACCAAGATAACTAATGCCTCAAGAAAAGCTGGTAATTGTAGAATCTCCTGACAGTCTTTTCCCTGCAATTCAATTTAAACTTTGAGTATTCGTCACGAATATTTAACGTCCATATTCCCAGCTGTTGAGCATTCTATCCTCGGCGAACTTTGGAACATGCATGACCAACATTCGAATGAAGTGACGCCTGTCGTTTCACACAGAAGGTTGATACACTTACTATTTTAATGCTTTAGTTAAAGTATTAAAGTATAAAATGCCGATTACTAATTTTAAGAAAAGAGTGTGAACGAGAGAGCTGGTAGCGAGGTTCAGCTAGTCATCAACCTTAACATAACAAATTCAGTATTTCAAAGATGGTTTACAACAATGTAAATCAAGTCGCTGTTTTCTGTTTCTCGTCGTAGCACACAACATTTCATCACGCGATTTCTGTAAATCGCTGCGGCAGAAAATGTACACTAGACGTAATTCGATATATATTTTTCTTCGTTATTCATCTCCCTAAAGTATTTTCGAATACAAAATATCCACTTTGCAAGCACATTGTCGAGTATAAAGTACACATGACATCTATTATCGTAAGTAAATTGTTGTCCGAACTAAAATCCAGTTGTCTATAAGGCTGTATTGACAAGTCGAACGTCAGATACTTTGATACGATTTTGAGAGTGGAACAAGAAAGAATATTTCAGAAAAGATTACAAATAAGTGAATTACATTCAATGGAGCTTTAGAAAGCCTTGACCTCAGTTTTAAAAGACAATCGTTAAGAAAAAGAAGATTATTCTGTCATTGCCAAGTCAACTTTGACGTCCATGAGAATACTCATTACAGAAACTCAAAATCTCTCTCAGGTCGAACACAAAGTTCACCAAAGTGAAATAATACATATACATTTGGACTCACAGGAGAATATCTGCCTTGTAGAATTACCCTTAATGTACAAAGATATGTCGCGGTTTAAATATGAACTACGGGCCAAGACTGTGTCATGCATGAAGTACAGTTCCACGAAGCAATGTAAAAGCATATGCCTATAAGTAGCAACCACTGATGTATGCATCAGAGAGGCCAAATATCGAGACAACGTCATTAACTCATGGTGGACAACTCTTAATGGCTTCCGTGTAATTTTGCAAGCAAGCCGAGACGGAATTTTACACTACTCTGTAGAGGAATTTGAAAAACGGAGTCGCTTTGAGTTACATCGATAGCCAGACAATGTGATCCAGTGGCTGCTGATTAATATGTATTGATTGCAATGTAAAATACGAACTCGAGTTATGATAACAACCTTTAATATGCAATATTTTACGCAAGCGAACTGGATGGCAAAATCAGTATTGGAAACAAACTAGCCATCAAGGTATCATAAATCTTACTTTCCAAGTGTACATGAAATATTGGAAAATAATGAGTGGTATTCAGAGGCGATGAAATCCCATTACTTGCAGATAGCTAGTAATGGATGTGTGTACTCGACACATGCAGTCTTAATGATCTTTCAAAATTGTAAATTATTGTATCGGATAGTCATCATGATACACATGTACACGCTGCTGCAATCAAGTCTATAAATAATTGATGCGTTGGTCCATTACAGGAACACACTTCTTGCAGTCGGTACTTAATAAATTGCATGTAAACCGCTGACATAATTTTGAATCTGTATTAAACGTAAACGCCTGGCTATGAGGCTCAATGTTTCATCTTGTAAATAAATGTATAGAAACCTATGTTTCCACGAAAGTGTATTACAAAAACTAAACATTAGCTTTCAAGAGCGACACCCTTTGCCCTAGTATAGTTACTTTGATGATTAAAAAACTTTTTTCCAAGAATCGAGACATGCATGTGAATCGTGACATGCATGTGTATATATTTATTTCCCTTGGGCGACTTAAATCCGGATGGCCGCACAGAGATAAACGTGTAACTTTCCACGTTGAGTAGTGCAGATTTTCTAACTTTCCCATCCACTTAAATTGCAATCGCAGACGTTTGATCAAGCTGCTACTTGTACAGAGTGCCACAGTATCAACCATTTAACATCGTTGAATGACGTATCTGGCTTAGTGAAAGAACACCCATCAGTACAAGAAAACGTCAAAGCGCTGCGGCGGAAAATACCAATGAAATTTAATGTCGCTGTTTATCGGCCGTTACAGGTACACAGTAATTGATCATATAATGTAAGTCGTGGTAAAAGTACAAAGTTTTCTCAGGAAGAATATCCGAACGCAAATGTTATGTCACAGTCAACATCCGTTATCAAAGGGCTGAAGACACGATAGTATATTTATAAAAAAGACCGCAAATTAGATTAAATTACCGAAATGCTCAGAAAGCGGTATCGACAAAGGCTCGCTGATAAACTGGTAGGCTTTCCTGTGAAATGACCGACAGGGCTCTACTTCTGACATTCATGGTGGTACTCAAATTAGGAGTCCATTTTGGAACATGTCGCCGGCAGGTCAAGAGTCTCTTAAAAGCTGTCCTGAATTGTTGATTGGAGAAAGCATAGCAGAAAGGGTTGCATGCGCTGTTAATGTAGCACAGCCAGTAACTCACAGCATACAACCTCGGATTGATACAGGGCTGACAAAATCCAAGAACGATGACGAAGACACTGTATGGTGTCCAACAGACCACAAACGATCCAAGAATAGCACTAAGTGTCGTCAAAGCCTTTCGTTCTCGAATGCTATTATTTCGCCTAGCCTCGGCGTCTT